>NC_056746.1:191460238-191512738 GCF_019279795.1 Protopterus annectens | reverse complement strand
ATGTTCAAGATAGGAAACATCTGCCATTCCCACCTGACATTTGCTTGGCTTAATGGTCAACCCTGCCCCCTGTAGTCTACCCAGCACCTCGCTGACATGCTGAAGGTGCTCTGGCCAGGAATGGCTGTAAATGGCAATATCATCTAGGTAAGCAAGGGCACCCTCCTGCTCCTGCTAGAATACAATCTACCAGCCTCTGGAAAGTTGCTGGGGCATTTCACATCCTAAAGGGCATCTTTGTGAACTCATACAAGCCAAAAGGCACCACAAAGGTTGACCTCTCTCTAGCACTGGGAGTCAAGGGCACCTGCCAGTAACCCTTGGTAAAAATCAATGGTTGTAAGATACTTAGCCCCACCCAGCTGCTCTAGGGCCTCACCTGTCCTAGGCACGGGGTAAGCATCTGACTCTGTGACTATTAAATTTCCTATAGTCCACGCAGAACCTGGTGCTGCCATCCGTCTTTGGCACCAGCACCACTGGGAAGGCCCAGGGACTGTTGAACTCTTGAATCACCCCTAGTTTCAACATCTCCTGTAACTCCTCCCTCAGGGTCTGTCTGACTCATTCAGGCACCCTATAAGGGGCCTGTCTAATAGGCGTTTGAGGTCCTGTATCCACCTGGTGCTGCACCAGGTGGGTGCACCCTGGTTTCCCAGTGAACATGTCCCCATATTCCTGCAACATTGCTTGGATTTCTCAAACCTAGGTAGGAGATAGCTGCTGGGACATTGCTACTCCTTCCACCAAGATATCGGTCTGATCCTCACTGAGGAGATCAGTCCGCAGGTCTCCGTCAGACACCTCCTGCAAAACACTGCAAATGCTCAGCACAAGAGCCTCCCTATCATGATAAGGTGTCATCATGTTAACATGGTACAATTTGTGCCCCTACCATCTGACTAGCAGTTCCACCATATAGTTAACATCACTTACCTTTCTTACCACCTTGTAGGGACCCTCCCAAGCTGCTTGCAGCTTGTTGTGTCTGACAGGAATGAGAACCTCTGCCCCACAGCATACACTCTAGCTCCAGATTCCTGTCATACCACACCTTTTTCTGTTGTTGGGCTTCTGCCAAGTTTTCCTGGGCCAAGCCCATGAGTTTCCTGAGCCTTGTCCTGAGGTTTAGGATGTATGCCACAGCAGACCTCTTGTGACTCTCACACTCACCTTCCCACTCATCTTGAATTAAATCTAGAGGTCCCATCACCCTATGCCCATACAGCAACTCAAAAGGTGAGAACCCTGTGGATTCCTGGGGAACTTCTTTGTAAGCAAACAACAGATGGGGCAAATATTTGTCCCACTCCCTCTTAAACTGATATGCAAATGCCCATAGCATGGACTTGATTGTAGAGTTTAACCTCTCAACAAGACCGTTAGTCTGAGGATGGTAGGGGGTGGTCTTCGTGTGCTTCACCCCACAGGACTTCCACAGATAAGCCAGCAGGTCTGACATGAAATTGGCACCTCTGTCAGTCAGTATTTCTTTTGGGAAACCTACCCTGCTGAAAATCTCTAACAAAGCATTTGCCACCTTCTCTGCCTCAATGGAGGACAAAGCCACTGCCTCAGGGTATCGTGTAGCATAATCCACTACCACTAGGATATACTTTTTCCCTGTGGAACTTGGGGTACTCAGAGGACCCACAATACCCATAGCTACTCTCTGAAATGGCTCCTCAATCACAGGCAAAGGCATCAAAGGAGCTCTCACCTTGTCTCCTGCCTTGTCTACCTTTTGGCACTGCTCACAGGTCATGCGATACCCTGTTACATCTCTGGAAATTCCAGACCAATAGAAGTTCTGCATAATATGCCTCTTTGTACATTTTATGCCTATATGACCTGCAAAGGGAATATTATGGCTATGGCTGGAAGTGCCAGGTGGTAGGCTCTAGGCACTACCAACTGCTGTACTCTCTCACCTTCTAGCCCTCCCTCAGGGGTCCACTCTCTGTTTAGTAACCCTTTGTCCAAGTATACAGATCTCCCCTTTCCTTGAGAATCAGGTGCCTCCCTAGCTACCTGCCTCAGGCCTTGCAATGTAGGATCTGAGAGTTGAGCCTGTCTCAACTCTCTCCTTGTAACCCTTCCCAGCTCTCCTTCCAGAGGAGGTCTGGCATCCTCTGACAGTGGTGCCTCACTGTCAGCCTGGGTACTACGACTCACCTCTACCTTTACAGTCACTCTGTCCAAGGGACCATCAGTACCCACAAGCAACTGTGGCTCACCTTCAGTCTCACTGCTACAGCGTAGCCCACTCCCTGAAGTAACCACCTCACCAGTCCTGGCTGCAAGTATGCAGTCTGTCTGGGTCTCCCCCAGGCTACCAGACCCACATGCTTGTCTCCTAGCCACACTGTGTGTAACTGCATAAGCACATGGTACTACCTCATCCAAATCCTTTCCTATCAGGACATCTGCAGGATGGTAGTTTGGTGCCCATGTTGTCCCAAGACAACCTACTATTGGCATTTTGTCTTTCCCCCTTACTGGCTCCCTCACCTTTGGTTCCCCACCTTGCCCCCATGGAGACCTGTATGCCACATGGCCCCACTGGTTGCATTCAAAACATTTAACCCTAGCTCCTAGATGTGTACCTGGACTAGTGGCTTCCCCTGCTACTGGCAGATTCTGTTGTGGCAGTCTGTGCTGCCCACCATGGGTTCCTTTAGACCCATGAGCAGTACTGGGGGTCCCCTTCCTGTGCAGGGCTGCCCTGCATGCAGGTATAGGACTCCCTTCTTCCCCAACTCATCTGAAGTAGCAGATTGTCTATCAGCTAACCAGATCCTCATGTCCTCAGGCAAAGTGCTAAGGGCTTGTTCCTTCACTAAAAGGTCTTCCAGCCCTTCCAAAGTGGTGACCTGACATCCACTCACCCACCTATGGAAATAAATGCTCACTTCAACAACATATTCATGCACGCTTTCATCTGCCTTGCGCCTATGCTCACAAAACGTTTTCCTATACATTTCAGGTGTTAGCTTAAACAGTTCTAAAAGACATTTCTTAACAGAAGTATAATCAAAACATGCAAAATCAGACATTTTGGACAGAACAGTTACAGCTTTACCATGGAGTAAGGGGTTCAGGAACCGTACCCAGAGCCTTGGTCAACTTCATACTGTTTACATACCCTCTCAAACATATGAATAAAACTATCAAAATTCTCCCCCTCTTTAAACTGCGGAAGAAATGTACTAACCTTTTGTGCTTCTGGGGTCCAGTTACTCCTTTCCCCATTACCTCCATGACTCTGGCAAAGAGTCAGCATCTCCTTCTCATGCTGCCTCTGCCTCTCTTGTTCCTCAGCTTGCAGACATAACAGTTTCTCATTCTCCTCAGCCTGCAAACGTTGCAGTCTCTCATTTGCCTCTAATTCCACACGCCTGGCCTCCAACTCAAGTCTCTTTAGCTCCAGCTGGATTTTTAAGTCCACTGCAGAAAGGTTGAGCTGTCCATTCTCTGAGGGAATTATATCTCCACTGCCAGTCTGATTGTCCTCCTGGTTGCTGTTTTCTGATGCAGCTGTAACCAAGGCTGCAATCAGGTCTGCCTTAGTCAGGTTTCCATGCACAAGTCCCCTAGCCTGGCACATCTCCGCCAGCTGGCTCCTTGTTAGCTTTCCATACTCCTCTGCTGACATGCTGCCTGCTCACCCTCACGAACTAAGCTAACAAAAGAAATAAAACAATTGTCATCTGAACTCTGAATATTCACTGTGTGGCTTTTTTAGAGTACAAAACACCTTTAAAGCGCACTGTACAAAAGCTACAGGATTCACTCTACCCACACCACTACAAGCCAATTAGTATTTGCCACCTAATTAATATGTGATGTGGATAGCCCACCGCTGCCAAACAATTAATATATATGGATATCCCAACCACTGCTGCCAATTAATATGTGAGGATATCCCAACCACTGCCACCGATTAATATGAGGATATTCCAACCACTGCCACCAATTAATATGTGACGCCCATGTCCTGGCCCAGCAATCAAGGAGCCTCAGTCCTCACCGCTAACACCAGAGAGGGCATCACATATATGAGAAAAGGATAACAAATACACCCAGTAAAGTGCAAGCCTTAAGAGCACACAGAGATCACAGTCAATCTGGGGCTGGTCGCTCCCTTGCTCTCCAGGTCCCCAGTAGGACTCCCCACTGGCACAGCTATAGGTTCCAGATCTCAGCCTAGTGGGCAAGCTAAAACCTCTAGCACCCTCTCTGTCCAACCAGTGCTTCATGTCCCTGCCCAAGTAGCTGACACACATACACATGCACTTTGAAATAAGAGTTTATACAACCACACAGGCACTCCTGGGGAAGGCTGGCATAGATTCTCTAGCTGTGCCCCTTTTTCCCAGACTATGCAGTAGTACCATCTCCCACCACCCACTAATAATTATCAGTTACTCAAAGTCCCTTATAAGGGTGTCCAATTATTACTGTGCAATATTATTATCCAATTGGTAAGTGTGACTAATCAGTCAAAACCTATTTGGAGTGACTTGGACAGTAAACTCTATAAATATGCAATGTACTCTAGAGCTTAAATTATCTCTACACAAGCCAGCCACAAATAAAGATTTTTTAAATATTTAATAATAAATAATTAAAACTACAAGACAATACTTTCTACTACACAGTCAGTGCTAGTCAAGAGTTCAGAGATCATAAAAATACTTAAAATAATTCAGTAGTACAATTCTGACATCACAGAATAAAATACTTAGTCTAATCTTTATAGTCCTAGCTATTTCTACAAGAAAACACACTTCTAGGATAACTTACTTAAGACAACAGGCAGAGTGCTGAGTTGGATAGTCAAGACAAAAAGGGTCAATAATCTCTGGTTCTCACTGTTTAAATTGAAACTGCAGTTCTGATAAAACATTACATAATTTCACACTTTCCTGGTGTTCCCAGGCTGACAGAAACTGCATTTACATTATTTTACACTTAAAGCAATAAAGGACATTCAACATGTAAATTCTGGTCATTAACTTTAACCTTAAAAGAATAGGCAGGAAGCCTTCATCTATCCCGGCCGGAGCCAAATTATAAACATCAAAGGCAGCCATGAAATAATTTTAATTTCAAAGGACCAACAAGTAATGCTTGACTTAGCTTTCTTTACAGCAGAGGGCAATGTTGCCACATTGTTTTAAGTTTCACATTTCACAGTATTTACAAATGATAGAATTATGTACCAAATTCTATTTGACTAGGCTGGCAGCCTTCACCCTTCTCTACCAGTCTTCACATCTTGTTTTATTAGTTTTTTATACCAAGGTATTTTAAATCTGCATTTGATATCTTTAAAGTAATACTGAAGTGCAATATTGTTTTTTTTTTGTATTGTTGTCCTAGCATAGTACAAGTAGATGGTATTTTTACCATTTGATCTGTATGAAGTACTGGCCTGTTACCCAAAAGGGTAAGTATTTTATTCCATGGTTACTGTGTTGTTTATACAAGTAAACAGAGTACTGGTAGAAATCATACCCCTTTTTTCCCCTGTTGAGTTTATTCTTATTTTTGTGTTATTGTCTACACACTGTGACATTTTTGCATGATGTCTTTCCTTGTCAGAACTGTTACATTTTTGAGGTAATGTACAACATCTAGTAGAGATAGAGCTGTTTATTGGAATGTTTGTCAGTCTTTGATTCTTTCTCTACTTTTATGTATGCCTGACATTGTTCAGCTAACCATGCTGTTATTTTTGTGATAAATGTTATCTTCCCAAACGTACATGCTGTATGCTTTTTACAACTGAAATTGTCTTGTGTTCTATTTTGTGTAGCACTTTCCTAAGTTTTATTAATTCCCTCTGTTTTGATGTTTAGAATGATGCAAATGAAATGCAGATGTGTGTGTTGAATGCTGTGTGCCTTGTCTCGCAGCTGCATTTTTATCTATAGTCCTTGAAGCATGTTCCAGACACTGAACATTCAGCTTGTCTCAAGCTGTACCAGGATATATGTATGCGAGCAAGCAGAAATATATGTATTTAACTAACTATATTATTTCTACATATATTATAGCAACAGATGTGTATATGCATCTAACTAGCACACATGCATTTATACATTTTTAAACATATCTATCACTGTATACATTCCCTCTGTTTTATTTTAAATCCAAACCTGTCTATATTAGTATGTACTTTTTAGTCAAGTTATATTGCTATTAACTATAAACACATTGGGAAACAAAACCTTTAGTTTTTTTTAACACAGTTTAATATTGTTAACACAATGATGACAACCATTACTATTAGAAATGGATTAATCGGAATATGACTCTATACAGTGATGTTTTATACAGTAATTTATTGACAATGCTTGAGGATTTTATTGCAAAGGCATTGCAATCTTGTTTTTTGGAAAAAAAAACACGTCACAAATGTCAAGCTTTGACTTGTTACTCCATTTATATAGATTAACCATTTACTATATACTGTACAGAATACACTTGCTTGTACAGATTGTTTTTGCATTTGTATATACATGGCTGTAATGTACACTCAGTCCAGTTTTTAAACTTAGCATTAAACTGAAGCCTGCTAATTACATTACTTTAAACATATTAACACTTTCTATTTTTAAGTTCGTTTTGCAGTACTGTTTACACAGTTAGTGTAAAACTGAAAACATGCCCTTCCCCCTGTAGTATTGTTTGTGTCTTTCGGCTTTTCCCGGTTAGGTGTCGCCACAGCGGAACTCCGGTCCACTAATGATTGGCAGTAGATTTTTACGTACCGAGTTGCCAGCTCTGACGCACAACCTTCAACGAAGCTATGCCCATTCACACATGTCTCCACACAGAAGATGTTCTAACTGAGAATCGAACCGAACAGCATCTTACTGTGAGGTGACAACGCTACCGCAGCACCACCACCGCAGTACCCCTTCCCCCTGTAGTGTATATAATTTTATTGCAGTATTGTTTATGCTTGCCCTTTGGCTGTTACCTAGTGTGTGACACTTTGTCTCACACATTTGCCTATTGATTTGATTTTTTTTTTTTTGCCATTTTGAAAAACAGAAAATATTTTTATAAAGCTTTTGCTGTTGCCTATACTTTGAAAGTTATAGTAAGAATTGCTTTTACCTGTTTTGAAAAGACATTTACTGTTACTACTAGCTAATCATACCCTCCCTTTTTGTAAAGGGACCTACATAATTTATTTTAACTGCATACTATAGCCCATGTACTGACTGTACTCATAGTATTTACTTGCAGACTTTTTTTTTTGCTTAATGCTGCACGTGAATACTTAAAAATAATGTTTTGGAAAACTGTAAGCCGTTTGGCCTGGTGACCAGTCTTGTTTGTTTGACCTTATAAATTTCAGTACCAGGAACATTTTATTTTATACAACATTCCTTGTAACTACCTATTCCAGCCTGGAAAGATTTGAGCTCACAAACTTTTATTTGTGCGCATTCCAGATGCTTAACTCATAACTCTTTCAGCACTTACTTGTACCTTCAGTCATTCGTTAATATACTTGCAACTTGATAGTAGAATGCAGTTGTAAAACTCTTAGAGTTATAATAAACATTCGTAATTTGCCTAACTATGCATAATATTGCTTCTGAATACTGTTTTTGCTGGAGTCTGTTCCATTTTTTATGCTATTATACGATTACAAAATATTGTAAGAAACAAAAGAGATATTGGCTTAACCAACACATGCTTAAAACAAATATATTTATATGATTTACATTTGCTGTCATTTGACTTTTGCTGCACTTTAGATGAAAATAAAATACATGCATGTCAGTTTTGTGACATCATGTCTTTTCTGCGTTTAACTACTCTCATTTGATTTCTATGCCCTAGAACTGTTTTGTTATATGAAATGGTTTTAAAATCACCATTTAAGTGTCTTGCTCTAACTGAATGAAATTTTGTGCTGTGTATGCTTAACCATTTTGTAAATTTAGAAGAGTACATTGTAAATTATTTTTTATCAGCGTAGTTGACTGCTGTTGCTTTAACTGTTTACTAACCAGATTATATTTGTCAGTATTGTGTTCTGTTGACTTTAAAGCTCTTATGCACTTTTGAAAAAGTGTTTGCATATGCTGTCTGAACTTTTTGAACTCACTCAGACTGTGTCTTAGACATTTATTAAATCTTTTTGTCAGTTCCCCATGAACCTCATCTTTGTTCTTATATGTTTTGTAATGTGCAGTGGTCTTATGCCACTTTTGTCTAGCAAGATGTACAGAAGATTTTGTAAATAACTGACTTGACTGATATTGTAACTCTGAAATTAACATTTTACATGTGGTGACAGGACATAATGCATCTGGTTGTTTACCATTACTGTTATGACATTGCACACAGAAAGCAGGTTCATATAACTTACACAATAAATGTTTATTGTCACAGTAATGATGTTGCTGTTTAAGATACCAGTCAAAAGTAATGCATTTATATAAAGCATTGACACAAACTTTACCTAGTAAAGTACTACCTGTGATACAGTTATGTTTATACCAATATTTAAATTCTGACCATATGTGTGCTGGACTGTCATTACTGTCTACTTTTCTGTCTAATGGCATCCATGCTGTAGAATGAGAAACAAAAAGAGAATTGCCAGTTTCTGTTGTGGAAGGTGGCCAAATCTTCCATCGAGAAAGTGTGGAAAGTCCCTCATTGATTCTCTGAAAAGGAGGTCAAACACAGCTGGCAGATTCAGTTGTGTATATGTGCAGGACCTGTAGAATTTGCAGAGATGCACAGTTCTGCTACTGGATACTGTACAGAAGAAGGAGGCAAATGTTTGCACTGAAACGGAATGTACTAACTGAATAAAATAAAAAAAGAATCTGTAGTTGTCACAATAAGAAACCGTTCGGTCCGTCAACTGTAGCTCACCATTGAAAAAATGATGATGCCTTCCTGTTTGTTTCTTGCTGTTACTTGCATTTACATGCAAACATACCAAAGTATATTTAACTACTTATTGTGATCAACTAGTCTTATTCCTGTATTGTACTGACTGAGTACAATAAATACACAAAGGCAACTGCTTCAGTTAATATGCTTTGCTTTCACATTTTCTTTTCAGCTCTACAAGCATACAACGCAGATGCTGTCAGCTCTCTATGGCAAATTCCCAGAACTTGTTTATACACAATCACATTTATACCAGAAGGTCTGATATTTTTCTCAAAGTCTGATGTATAACAGTTCTTTCTTTTTATTTAGACTGTTTGTAGGCTTCTGAGCCCCCAAGCCCTTTTGTGTTGGAGGGAAGCCTTCTAGCTTAGTTTTGTTTCTTATAACTAGCCAGTTTTCTAGTTTCAGCACTCAAATCTGTTTCTTTGAACTCAGTACTTGTTCAGAACTCATTGTAAGCACTACATAAGTTGCAAATTACTACAGCACTCAACTTTCCCCATTTGTCTAGAGGAAAGCAGTTTTTGGTACTTAATAAATAAGCACCTATCCAGGAATGTCTAAGGGTCAGCTCCCAGTGATTTCCCCTGTCTACCTGATGAATCTGGGCATCTTGGGGCAATGCAGCAATTGCCTCATGTACACAGACAACCCTCTCCTCCTACCACCCAACACTACAACCTGTGAGAGGTGCACTTATATAGCCAAATTGGAAGCAAAGCTCTCTTCACCCAAGACTGGACTAGACAGTCAAGAGGAGAAGGTAAACACTTGCACCACACCACACTCATCACATAGTCCCTCAAAGCCTACACCACCAAAACACACACATAGAAACACAAAACACACACCTACATTCACGGAGGCTCTCAATAAAAACCTGCCCAAGCATCAGGGACATCCAAAGCATAAACACAAGCAAACTCCACCCCCCAACACAACCCAAATGACACATAGCCCACAAACTCAGTGTGCCACTCAACCACAGCCCATAAGGCATAACAACGTACCCAACACTCTAGTCATAGGTGACTCTATAGTCAGGCACACTGATGTTCCACTCACTAGACTAAACAAGGAGAAAGTTACTGTCAGCTGCCTGTCAGGTGCCAGGATCCGCCACATAATGCATGCTCTCAGGTCACACCACAATAAGTACAAATATGACACTGTCATTGTCAATGTTGGTGTGAATGACCTGAGACGTACCTCTATGGACTACATGAAAAGAGACATAGAGAAGGTCTCCGATCTTGTATCCCAGGCTGGTATGACCCTAACCCTGAGTAGCATCCTGCCATCACCCAGAATGATACCACAGTACAAGGACAAAATGATTGACTTCAACAATTGGCTAAGCTTCTGGTGTCATTCTAAGGGGATCCAGTATTTGTCTGCCTGGGACGACATGATCGACAGACCACAATGCTTTGCCAGAGATGGCCTGCACCTGTCGCCCTTAGGATTCTGGATACTGGCTAAGGCTCTTGCCACCCCTATAGTGCCTTTTTTAGGCAAGGTTCAAATGACAAAGTCACCACCGTAACAGGTACAAGCAAGCAAAATCTGAGGGTAATGCTACTCAATGCTAGAAGTCTAAACCTCAAAATGCACTCACTCGAGGCACTCCTTAAAATGGAGAACATTGACATCTGTGCAGTGACAGAGACCTGGTTCAAAGCTCCAGAGAGCACCCCTGCATTACCAGGCTACAATTCATACCACACCTTTCGGCCACCTAACCCAGAACGAAGCACTAAAGGTGGAGGCGTGCCCATATTCATTAAGGATATCCACACCTCCAGGCTAGTTGCACAGCATAATGCATCCGAGATTATCCAAGTGCAACTAACTCTGGGCAAGACCGTAATCCAAATTGTAGCTTGCTACAGACCCCCCACCATTCCCCAGGATTCCCACTCCTCATTTCTTGATACACTGGAAAGTATGAGGGTACAACCCAATACCCTAATAATGGGCAATTTCAACTACCCCACCATTAACTGGGAAAACTACTCATCTACCAACTCTTTTGCTCAATGTTTTCTAGAATTCATAAATTCCAACGCCTTGGATCAACTTATTCACACCCCCACCAGGGGCAGCAATATCCTAGACCTGGTCATTACCAACATGGGAGACCGATGTTCCACACCAGAGGTCAATTCCTCATTGGTCATATCCGACCACAAGCTAATCAGCCTAGACATCCACATCCCACCCCCACCCCCAATTAGGGAAACCATCGTAAAAAACTCCAACAAAACCAACTTCACACTTCTTAAGACAGAAGTGGCAAACTTCATGACACCCATGCAGATGGACAATAGAGGTATGACTGCTGAATCCTACACAAATGCACTTTATAAGCACTTACACGAGTGCATGGATCATGCTATCCCTAATAGAACCAAGATGTTATCCTCCAAAAAAAGGAAGCCAATCTGGTGGTCCTCTGCCATAAACAAACTCTACAACAGAAGAAAGAAACTGTTGCAAAAAAGAGTAAAATCCCATGACTGGAGGAACTCCCTGGTTAACCTCAGTAAGAAGCTGAGATCCCTCATAAAATCCTCCAAAGCTAGTTACGAAAACAAAATTGCCACTGACTCTAAAGACAACCATAAAGCATTCTATAGCTATGTCAAAAATCTCAATGGGAACACTCAGATCTGCTCTGAGTTACAGCACAATGGCACTAAATATACAGAACCAACTGATATTGCCAACATCCTAGCAGATAGGTTCAGTGCTAACTTTACCCCCCTCTCACACCCTAGAGGGCCCATCTCTATACCGGAAGAATGCAAAGTTCCTATAATCATGACTGCACAGGTAAAAAACACTCTCCAAAGCCAAGAACACAGCATCCATGGGACCTGACAATATCCCAGGCTGCGTTCTACACGAACTGCAGAATGAACTGGCACCCTACCTAAGTACCATGTTCAATCATAGCCTCACCTCAGGCTTTGTACCCACTGAATGGCGCACCATGACGGTTATCCCACTCCACAAAGGTGGAGCCATGACGGACCCTGGGAACTACCTCCCCATTAGCCTGACGAGCCTGGTCTGTAAGGCCATGGAACATATATCATCATGGAACTCATAAACAAAGACATTGGTAATCTCCAAACTCTGGACCCTACCCAGTTTGGATTTGTAAAAGGAAGATCATGTCTTCTAAACCTGATTGACTTCTTTTAATCAGTCACCAAAGCCATAGATGAGGGTAAAATGGTTCACACAGCTTATCTAGATCTCGCCAAGGCTTTCGACACCATTCCCCACTCTGGAATTATAGATAAGCTCACTAAACTAGGTATACATCCCTATGTCACAAGATGGGTTGCCAACTGGCTCACGGACAGAACCCACACTGTGAAAGTCGCGGATTCCAAATCCGACTTCAGACCAGTGACAAGTGGAGTACCACAGGGTTCAGTCCTGAGTCCTCTCCTGTTTGGTATCTACTTCTCTGAAGTGCAGGCTAACACAGAAGGTCTTTGGCTAACAAAGTTTGCAGATGACTGCAAACTAGGAGCCATAATCGAAACTCCTAACGATGTGGACAAACTACAAAAGGGCCTCACTGAGACAGATACCTGGTGTCAAAGCCATGGCCTGAAGCTCAATGCCAAAAAGTGTATTGTCATCACCTTTGGTAAAAACTCTGTACCCATGAACTACCACATAGCTGGTAGTCTACTTAATGCCGAAAATGTGATAAGAGACCTTGGGACACAGGTGGACAGTAGTCTCTCCCTTGATAATCACATTGCCACAGTGGTCAGGAAATCCTTCTACGTGGCTCATCTCATCACAAAAGGATTCTCATCCAGAAAAAAAAGAGATCATTGTTCCCCTCTACTCATCACTCATTAGACTCATTATAGAATACAATGCCCCTTTTGGTATGTACCTCACAAGACATCTACAACAACTGGAAAGACCACAGAAATACCTCACAAAGAGGATTACTGGCCTCAAATAGATGCCCTACACAGACTGTCTCAAAAAACTACAACTTTACTCCATCGCATATCACCTACTCAGGGGCGATCTATGCCTAACATACAAAGCTATGTCAAATCCAGAGCTGTTGGACATGCTCCACTTAAAGAAATCCCAATCCATCCGAGATACATGCTCTAGGGACCTAAACCTTGTCGCCACAATAAACAGAACATGCTGGAGGGATAGATTCCTGTCCCAGAGACTTCCCATACTCTGGAACAGACTACTTAGCTATGTCAAACAGAGCTCCTCATTAGCACTCTTCAAGAAAAATCTTGATGATTGGATGGTAAATGGGAAATTCACCCCAGGGATCACTTCTGTGGCCCTGCTTGACAGGGTCACAGGAAAATAATTTTCTTGGGTGGCGAAAGCCAGGGTACAATTTTTGGCTAGGCTTATATAGGCCCTAGGGCCAATAGCCTAGTACCTACCTATGAACCTATGAACATTTTTCCTTTGTTCCCTTGTCCTTGGTTCTTTGTAGTTTGATGATCCATGGAAACTCAGTCTTGCATTATCTGAAACATGGTGTTCCAGCACTATCTGAAACTTGATGTTACATCTCTTTACTTTGTTGATGTCCTTCCAGCTGCCATCTGCACAATTACTTTTACAGACTTTGTTTCTCAATAACATACTCCTTTACATGGATGCCAAAATCTAAGCTATGCCAGCACACTTACTACTTTTTATTTTTTCAGCATTTTATACTATTTCTAAATTAACCCTTTATATTTCATATCATTCTTAAAGTTTTTTATTCAAGCTAATAAATGGAGGCAGAATATTATTTTCATTCAGGGATGACTGCAATTAGGGATACAGACAACAGACAAGAGGGGGCTGGGATTTATTGGAGAAAACTGGCAAAGGAACCAAGGTATTAGGAGCAAATAACCAGAGAGGGAAAGATGATAGAATGGGACGATGCCAGTAATTTATTTGGACTGCAGGTTAGAGACTGCCTTCTCTATCAGGGATTGATATCAGAGTATAGGCAAATAGAAAGAAATAGGGGGGTCCTAAATGAAAGACCAGCACTGGTAGAGTTTTTAGTAGAATCTAGAACAGAAGCTGGCATTAAAAAAGAAATATTTAGTAGGGCATATAAAATATTGCATGATAACTATAAGAATCAATCAGAGGCAGTTAGAAAGGGAGCTTGTATAAGCAATTCACAAAGAAACAATGGGAGGATATATGTATGTCTCCCAAATATTCAAGAAAACCTAGAAGATTTAGGTTTTTGCCTGGAAATGTTTGCATAGATATTTCTATACTCCAAGTAGACTCCAGAGAATTTTTCCTCAGGCAGACAGCAAATGTTGGAGGCATAACGGGGAAGAAAGAGGTAGCTGGGAATATATTTTTTGGGAGTGTGGCGAATTGCAGACTTTAAAGATTCCCCGCGGGATGCACTGTCAAAGATGCTGGGTGGTTAGATTGGTCTGAGTGAGATGATTTTTCTGAACTATGATACAGAATTGAAATTGCCTAGGCATGGTAAGGCCTTGCTGTGTCTAATAATGGTGGCTGCCAAAAAAGCAATTACTACAAAATGGAAATCAAAATCTAAACCAACTATACTGGAAGTAGTGAATATAGTAACAGAGATAAAACAACTGGAACTGAGAGCTTTAGAAAAGGGTAGGAGCAAACGACATAGGAAAAATGGGAATTGCGGGAACAATACATACAAGGGAGGAATGAGGTTTAAAAGGTGGCAGGACTTAAATGAGCTGTGTAATGTTTGACTGAAAATGATTGGGTAGATTATAAGTGATGTATAATTTGACTGAAAATGATTGGATAGATTATAAGTGATGTATAATGCTTGCAGTTGGGAGTGTGTCAGTATGGTTTGTGATGTAAAATGCTTGCAACTAGGATTGTGTCAGTATAGTTTGTATAAATATATGATTGTCTGTGTAGTAAGTGATGGTTTAATAAAGGTAAAAAAGGTAGCCTATAGACTCTTGACACAATTCAGTGCACATTCATCAAGGACAGATCCTGCCAAATTAACATTGTTGACTTTGAAAAAGTTACTGAAGCAATGGGTGAGGGAAAACAGCGCACACCTCATATCTAGATCTTGCAAAGGTGTTTGACACCTTAAAAAAAGTAAAAAAAAAAGTCAGGAATTGAATAATTTATGTAATGTTGCTTAGGTTATGTGATGTATAGCAGTACATGTGAAGTGAAGTGTTTGTTATGTTAATTATAGTGTGATTACTTTTATATGAATGGAAATTTGCCTATGTCACAAGTGATAATTCAATAAAGGTGTTTGGGGGAAAAAGAATATATTTTTATCTTAGCTTGGATGGCTCTGGATGCAGTTGAAACATTTGAAAAGCATGCAGAGCTCTGGAATTTAGTAGTAGCAGTATAGAATATAAGACTGTACTATGGCCACAAATAGAAACAGCTGTGCTGATCTGGGATATGTAGGGAGAGACATCACTGGGAGAAAAAGCTGGCTTGATTCTGGGATTTGTAGGGAAAGGCATCTGTAGTGGGAACAACTGTGCTTATCATGGGATGAAAAGGGAAATGTATCATGAGTAGAAACAGTTGACCTTTTCCTGAAATGTGTATTGAAAAGCATCATTAGTAGATGAAAAATTAATGGAACTGTGTTTGTGTACATGTACATGTCATGAGAAGAAGGATATGTGAAGTGCGATGAAGATTCTCAGATATAGTAATGGAAATTTTTCAGTTCTATGGCTTAGAAAGGGATAAAGCTCAGATTATGAAGAATGTAGCGCATGCATTTATCAGTGACCTGGGTGATGGAGGAGTCTAAGAAGCGTGTAACAGTGAGTGACAAAGTGTTTCACCAATGGGGGGAACAGTCCACTGCAAAACAGACACATGTAAAAGGCTGGGTGTTGCTGAAAAGGTCATAAAAAGGGCCAAAATGTGTGGGCTAAATAGACATCATATGCTGTAGCTAGGGATTGTGTATGTATGTATGTATGTATGGAATTGAACATGCAGTAGCATCTAACACTGAGAGCAAGCTTGCTTGTCAGGGCTGCTACATGCATAGCAAGGTTTAGGGAAGTGGAAACCCCATGATAACCATACAGAAGCTATTCTGTATCAGCTTCAAATCAGGCCTCATGAATGAATGGAGGAGCAACAGTCATTAACTTGCACAAAGGTGGGGCTTCAACAATCCTGGATAATTATAGACCCATAAGCCTGAACAGTTGCATCTGTAAGGCTATGGAAATGGTCACTATGAAATTAATATATAAGGGTGTAGGTAGCCTATAGACTCTTGACACAATTCAGTTCACATTCATTAAGGACAGATCCTGCCAAATTAACATTGTTGACTTTGAAAAAGTTACTGAAGCAATGGATGAGGGAAAACAGTGCACACCTCATATCTAGACATTGCAAAGGTGTTTGACACCTTCCCACACTCAGATATCATAGATAAATGTTCCCAGTTAAATGTAATCTCTTTGTAACTTATTGGTTATCAGACTGGCTCACAAAACCCAGTTGGACAGTTATACCGCCTTCAAAAGACTTGTCACTATTTATGTACACAAGAGTCCAGTCCTTGGACCACTCCACTTTGACATTTATTTCTCTGAGTCAAAGTTAATGTTAAGGGTTTATGCCTGACCAAGTCTGCAGATGACTGCAAACTTGGTGCCATCATAAACTCCCCAGAGGACACCAAGTTCCTTCAAGAGTGCCTGTCCCAATCCAATAGCTAATGTCAATACTATGAGCTAAAACTAAATGCAAACAAGTATGTAATCACATCCATTTTCAAGCACAACTCCCCTTTTAATTATTGCATTAGCAAAACATTCATTTAATCACCACATATCCACTGTTGTCAGGAAGTCCTTTTCATTCCACAGCTCATATGTATGGCATCCAGATCCAGAGATGTAATTGTTCCTCTGTACTCAGCACTCATTAGGCCAAACATTGAGTATAATGTCCCTTTAGGTATCTACCTGTCCAAATACTTGTCACAACTGGAACAACTGGGACAAACACAATGCTTTCTCACTAAAAATCAAGGGACTAAATCATAAATACTGTGAAGTCTGTCTTAAAGCCTTGTTCTTCTTCTCAGTATCATATACGCTATTGAGAGGTGAACTCTACCTTTTGCATAAAGCTTCAGCAGAGCCTATTCTGTCAGACTTATTACACATTCACAAGCCCAGTTGCAAAATATATAGAATATGCTGGAGGGATAGGTTTGTATCACAGAGAATACCACTGCAATGGAATCGACTTTCACTCCACACAATTCAAAGTACCTCTCTTACTCTATTCAAAATGTAACTTGGACAAATGGATAGCCTAGTACCTACCTATGAACCTATAGGAAATTCACCCCAGGGATCACCTCTGTGGCTCTGCTTGACAGGGGCACAGGAAAATAATTTTCTTGGGTGGCAAAAGCCAGGGTACCTTTTTGGCTAGGCTTATATAGACACTAGGGCCAATAGCCTAGTACCTACCTATGAACCAAATATTCAACCCCCAGTTGAGCACCACGGTCCCTCACAGATAGGGGAAGTATGTAAATGTCACAGCATATTCTTGTTCAGCCTATCTCTGGGTTATTTGTATGCAAAATTTCAGGGCTAAAAACTACTACAGGACTGTAAGGCTAGGATTCTTAAGATTTTCACAGATTAATAGCATAGTAAGTACCTATGAACCTATAATGGTTATCTGCGTCTACAGTTTTGTCTAAAAGGTTATCACTCCCACTGTGGTGCTTTATCCATTGGTATGTCCCTGGTTGTTTTATTAGTCCACATTTTCTTTTCTAAAACCCCAGTGCTTAACAACTGAATATATACATTTGGCAGTGATTGCATGTTAGGAACATAGCAAGTATGTGATGTCCAAAGATTTAAACATTTCCTTATTTTTTTTTCAAGTGGTGGATCAATATAATTAATATTGAAAAATAGGAAGGGATGTGCTTTCTGCCTAAGAACCTTCTTTCCACCTTTCTGGATAACTCATGACTTAAACCAGTTAAGTCATATAACGATCTTGGAATGATCACTGACAAAATATTTACCTTTAATGAAAATTTGATTTTTGTGCACATTGTAAAGAAGACCTCAGCTATGTGTACCCCATCATTTTAAGGAATGTCACCTTCCAAACGTAACAGATACTAGTTTCACTGAATGTGTCCTAGGTTAGAGCAATTCTAGAGGACAGTAATACAGAACACACACTCCATGCAAGTTGAAAGAGTACAAAAACATTTCATGCATAGAGTTAATGGTTTAGAGCACAGGTCATATGAGACGAAGCTAAGACAAATGAGTTTGTACACTGTTCATTGCAGTTTAAGCAGGAGAGGTCTATGAACAGTATGCACTGCCATTAATAATCCTTCAAAGCATATTCTTCTACACTAAGACAAATGCCTGAAGTCAAATGGTCTTAGAGACAGAGTCCTGCTGCTGGTTCCTATTATGAATTACTCTAAAATAAGAAATCAATCACAACCTATCAAGTTTTCTAAGTTTTGGAAAATTCTACCCAGGGATATTATATCATCTACAAATGTTACTGCAGCTGATCAGAAATCTGATATTCATACCATCCATATGGACAACAGCAAGTAGCTTACTCTGGTACTCGGCTCATAATGGCATCAGCTACATAGTTGTAACTACTATTAGACTAATAACACAAGTGCGAATTGAAAGAACACAGTTTTACCAAATGTATACTTATGCACAAGTTTGTTAAAGTTCTCACAGTTATACACAAACTATATATTTCTTTTGCAACATGATAACATTTCTTATAACCAGCCATTTTATGCATGTTTATAGTTTTAAGTTGTATCAGGTTTTCATTCTTAGTGATTAAATTCTTTCTTTTCATGCATTACTTATAGTCAGATATTTCACATATTTTAAAGCTCAGATTTTTGTCAAATTTTAGTTTTGGTTAATTTAAAATGTATGTTCTCACTAAATTTGTAGATTAAAACGACTACAGTATATTTGCTGAAAGCATGACTTATCTCATTGACTTTCCTTAGTTTGGTGCAGTTCCATTTATACTTGTCTTGCAAGACCCACATAAAAGATGTCATATTACTGGTACTTTGCACTTCATTTCAATATTATTGAAAAAAAGCACTCTTCATGGTAGATGCTTCATTAGTCATTATGTTTTCTTAAACAAATTTTAATTGCTGGAACCTGTGTTCTGAGAGACTGCCTTCCAGTCTATCTGCAAATATACAGAGCTAAGTATATTTTTTTGGTTATAGAGTTTGTTAATTGTTGCTTAGATTTCTGTTGAAACTGCTGTCTCCCTGTCCTGAAAGACTACTTTCCAATCTATATGCAAATATACAGAGCTGAGTATATTTTTTTGGTTATAGAGTTTGTTAATTGTTGCTTAGATCTCAGTTGAAACTGTTGTCTCCCTGTTCTGAGAGACTGCTTTCCAATGTTGTTGTGTTTTTCGGCTTTTCCCGGGTAGGGGTCCGCTAATGATTGGTAGTTGATTTTTACGTGCTGAGTTACCAGCCCTGACGCACAACCTTCAATGAAGGTATGCCCATTCACGCATGTCTCCACGCAGAAGATGCTCTAGCTGAGAATTGAACCGGACAGCGTCTTACTGTGAGGCGACAACGCTACCGCAGCACCACCACCGCGGGATGCAAATATACAGAGCTGAGTATATTTTTTTGGTTTTAGAGTTTGTACTGTTAGTTGTTGCTTAGATCTCTGTTGAAACTGTTTTTTTGTCCCACCCACCTCCCCTATTGTTGGCTTGTAGTTTAAATTTGGTGGCTTTTGCAGTTGCCCGCCCCACTGTAGATTTGATCTGGGATACTCCCCCAGTCCTATCTCTTTACTACATTCTACCTAATAAACTCTTTCTGCACTTCCTTTTAGTCCTTTTTAATTTAATTGCATTTTTTAAACTGTGTTTGGTCTAATATTGCTACATACTCAAGTGTGCTAGCTTGCACTGCATGTGAATTGTTTTTACTACTGTTTTTGCTACTTTTCTGTATAAAAAAAAATGTAAGCCTGTTTCCTACCTTTCCTGTAACTAGTGTTCCAGATACAGATTTGCTGTATCCAGGACTGTATGTAAGCTTCTGAGCCCCCAAGCCTTTCTGTGTTGGAGGGAAGCCTTCTAGCTTATCATTGGGAGTGGTAAGCACTAGGTAACCTGTCTACCACATAAGGAGTGGTTCTGGCCCAGAAATTGTAGTTACTGGCCGTTTGGGCAATCCCTTCCATCTCTCTCAACTTTCTGATTTGAAAGCCTGCATCTGTCCTGTAACTCTTCCAGTGCAGATACAGATTCATAGTTTTAGCACTTAAATTTGCTTATTAGTGCTCAGCACTTGTTCAGAACTTGTAAGCACAATATAAGCTACTAATTACTATAGCACTCAATCTTCCTCATTACCTAGAGGAAAACATTTTTTGTACTTACTTTTCTCACTTGCTTAGAGAAAAACAGCTCTTGTACTCACTTTCCTCACTTATCTAGAGGAAAATATTTTTTTATTCAGGCATGTCCAAGGGTCTGCTCCCAGTGTTCTCTCCTGTCTATCTGATGAATCTGGGCATCTTGAGGCAATATAGAAATTGCCTCATGTACACAGACAACCCTCTCCTCTGACCACCTAACACTGCAACCAGTGAGAGAT
Organism: Protopterus annectens; assembly: GCF_019279795.1. Taxonomy (NCBI): domain Eukaryota; kingdom Metazoa; phylum Chordata; order Ceratodontiformes; family Protopteridae; genus Protopterus; species Protopterus annectens. Next base: position 191,492,070 of record NC_056746.1, on the reverse strand, counting down.
GTACTTATCTAGCCAAAATGGAGGTAAAGCTTGCTCCAACCAAGACTGAACTTGACAGTCATGAGGAGAAGGTAAACATTTGCACCACACCACACTCATCACATAGTCTCACTAAATCTACACCACCAAAATCCACACATAGTAACACAAAAACATTCGCGGAGGCTCTCAATAATAATCTGTCTAAGCAACAGAGACCTCCAAAGAAGAAACGCAAGCAACCTCCATCCCCCAACACAACCCAAATGACACATAGCCCACAGACTCAGTGTGCCACTCAACCACAGCCAATAAGGCAAAACAATGTACCCAGCACACTAGTCATAGGTAACTCTGTAGTCAGCACACTGATGTCCCACTCACCAGGCTAAACAAGGAGAAGGTTACTGTCAACTGCCTGTCGGGTGCCAGGATCTGCCACATAACCCATGCACTCAGGTCACTCCACAACAAGTACAAATATGACTCTGTCATTGTCCATGTTGGTGTGAATGACCTGAGATGTACCTCCCTGGACTACATGAAAAGAGACATGGTAGAGCTCTCCGATCTTGTAGCCCATGCAGGTATGACCCTAGCCCTGTGTAGCATTCTGCCATTGCCCAGAATGATACCGCAGTACAAGGACAAAATGATTGACTTCAACAATTGGCTAAGCTTCTGGTGTCATTCTAAGGGGATCCAGTATCTGTCTGCTTGGAATGACATGGTCAACAGACCACGATGCTTTGTCACAGTTGGCCTGAACTGCCACCCCTGGGATTCTGGATACTGGCTAAGGCTCTTGCTGCCCCTATAGTGCCTTTTTTAGGCAAGGTTCAAATAACAAATTCACCACCATAACAGGAACAGGCAAGCAAAAACTGAGGGTAATGCTACTCAATGCTAGAAGTCTAAATCTCAAAATGCACTCACTCGAGGCACTCCTTAAAATGGAGAACATCGATATCTGTGCAGTGACTGAGACCTGGTTCAAGGCTCCAGAGAGCACCCCTACACTACCAGGCTATAACTCATACCACACTTTTTGGCCATGTAACCTGGACCGAAACACGAAAGGTGGATGTGTGTCCATATTCATTAAGGATATTCACACCTCCAGGCTAGATGCTCAGCATAATGCATCCAAGGTTATCCAAGTGCAACTAACTCTGGGCAAAACTGCAATCCAAATTGTAGCTTGCTACAGATCCCCCACCATGCCCCAGGATTCCCACTCCTCTTTTCTTGATGTACTGGAAAATATTAGGGTTCAACCAAACACCCTAATAATGGGAAACTTCAACTACCCCACCATTAACTGGGAAAACTACTTGTGTACCAACTCCTTGGCTCAACGCTTTCTGGAATTCATAAACTCCAATGCCCTGGATCAACTTATCCACACTCCCACCAGGGGCAACGGTAGCCTAGACCTAGTCATTACTAACATGAGTGACCGGTGTTCCACACCTGAAGTCAACTCCTCATTGGTCCGATCCAACCATAAGCTAATCATCCTTGATATCCACATCCCGCCCCCACCCCCCATTAAGGAAACCACGGTAAAACATTTCTCCAAAGCCAACTTCATGCTTCTTAAGACAGAAGTGGTCAATACAGTTACAACTGCTGAATCCTACACAAATGCACTCTCTAAGCACTTACATGAGTGCATGGATCATCCTATCCCAAACAAAATCAAGACGCTATCCTCCAAAAAAAGGAAGCCAATCTGATGGTCCCCTGCCATAAACAAACAGTACAACAGAAGGAAGAAACTGTTGCAAAAGAGAGTAAAATCCCATGAGTGGAGGAGCTCCCTGGTCAGCCTCATTAAGAAGCTGAGATGCCTTATAAGATCCTCCAAAGCTAGCTACAAAAACAAAATCGCCACTAATTCTAAGGACAACCACAAAGCATTCTATAGCTATGTCAAGAATCTCTATGGTAACACCCAGATCTGCTCTGAGTTACGGCACAAAGGCACGAAAATTACAGAACCAACTGATATTGCCAACATCCTGGCAGATAGGTTCAGTGCTAACTTTACCCCCCCTCACCCCCTAAAGGGCCCATATCTATACAGGAAGAATGCAGAGTCCCTGTAATCACAGCTACGCAGGTAAAAGCTGCACTCTCTAAAGCCAAAAACACAGTATCCATGGGACTGGACAACATCCCAGGCTGTGTTTTACATGAACTTCAGAACGAACTGGCTCCACACTTAAGCACCATGTTCAATACTAGCCTCGCATCAGGCTTTGTGCCCACTGAATGGTGCACAGCAACAGTTATCCTACTCCACAAAGGGGGAGCCACCATTGATCCTGGGAACTATCTACCTATTAGCCTGACAAGCCTGGTCTGCAAGGCCATGGAACGTATCATCATGGAACTCATAAACAAAGACATTGGTAACCTCCAAACTCTGGATCCCACTCAGTTCGGGTTTGTGAAAAGCAGATCATGCCTCCTGAACCTGATCGACTTCTTTGAGGCAGTCACCAAAGCCGTAGATGAGGGTAAGGTGGTTCGTCTCGCCAAGGCTTTCGACACCATCCCCCATTCTGGAATTATAGCTAAACTCACTAAACTATGTATAAATCCCTACACCACAAGATGGGTTGCCAACTGGCTCACTGACAGAACCCACACTGTAAAAGTTGCAGACTCCAAATCTGACCTCAAAACATTGACAAGTGGAGTACCACAGGGTTCCGTCCTGGGACCTCTCCTGTTTGGTATCTACTTCTCTGAAGTACAAGCTAAAACAGAAGGCCTCTGGCTAATGAAATTCGCAGATGACTGCAAACTAGGAGCCATAATCAAGTCCCCAAATGATGTGGACAGCCAACAGAAGGGCTTTGCTGAGACAGATGTCTGGTGTCAGAGCCATGGCCTCAAGCTCAATGCCAAAAAGTGCAGTGTTATCCCCTTTGGTAAAAACTCTGTAGCCATGAACTGCCACATAGGCATCAATCTACTTAACAACAAATGTGTGATAAGAGACCTTGGGACACAGGTGGACAGTAGTCTCTCCTTTGATATTCACATCGCCACAGTAGTCAGGAAGTCCTTCTACGTGGCACACCTCATCATAAAAGGGTTCTCATCCAGGAAAAAAGAGGCCATTGTTCCACTCTACTCGACACTCATTAGACCCATTATAGAGTACAACGCCCCTTTTAGAATGTACCTCACAAGACATCTGCAGCAGCTGGAAAGGCCACAGAAGTACCTCACAAAGAGGATTACTGGCCTCAAACAAATGCCCTACACTGACCGCCCCAAAAAACTCCAGCTTTACTCCGTAGCATATCGCCTACTCCGAGGTGATCTCTGCCTAACATATAAAGCTATGTCAAACCCAGAGCTGTTGGACATGCTACACCTAAAGAAATCCCAATCCCTCTGAGCTACACGCTGTAGGGACCTAAACCTTGTTACCACAATAAATAAGACATGCTGGAGGTATAGATTCCTGTCCCAGAGACTTCCCATACTCTGGAATAGGCTACCCATCTATGTTAAGCAAAGTTCTTCGTTAGCACTCTTCAAAATCTTGATGAGAAATAGGAAATACACCCCAGGGATCACTTCTGTGTCTCTGCTCGACAGTGGCACAGGAAAATAACTTTCTTGGGTGGCGTAAGCCAGGGAACCTTGTTGGCTAGGCTTACATAGGCCCTTGGGCCGATAGCCTAGTACCTACGTATGAACCTATGAACATTGTCATTGTCAACAATGGTGTACTGGTAACCAGAGACAGCTCACAAGACATGGGTATAGTCTTCAAGGATTTAAATATCTTATGCCACTTGTTTATGAAAAGTATAGCAGTTTCCCCATTACACTGGGCAAATTTCCTGTTAATCACTATGAATATCATTAGGGGTAGAGATTGGCTTAAGCTGAGTTAGATGTATCCTGTAAATAAAATTACGTTAACACATAAATGACTGAATATATTAAGTAAGTTAAGTAAAGAAAATTGGATTACTGGTCATGCAATGTACAGGTGGCATTTGAGAAACATATGCAGGTTAGCTGAATGTGACAGGCACTTTGAGGTTTCTTTTGGAAATCTTTTATCTCCCAACAGATGATACTTAATTTAGTTCCGACCAAGTACAAAATGAAAAAATGCAACTCTTATTTTAGATAGAATATTTTACTTTGCCACCAAGCACTGAAAAAAATGTGCAGAAGTCTGACATAAGATGCAGATGTATGAAGTTGTAAGATTGTGAATAATACTTGTGATGTATTCATAGTTTTATGAAACACGTTTTTCCTGAAATTGCAGAATTAATTACAGAAAATTAACAAAGTGCACCAAAGATGACTCACCTGCACTGCTAAAAGTGTAGTGCAGATGCAAAATATTAGTAATCAATTTGTTTTATACAGAAATAAGCACAAAGTGCGCTTCCTTCCTATATGTTTATGAATATTCTACATAAATAAAAAAATGAATTCAAAACATGTTTCCTGTACTAAGAGGTGATGAATAAGCGTTCTACATTTAAATGTCTCTAAGAATATTTCCATTAATTTATCAATGATGCAAAGTGAAACCACGAGTCTATTTTGCAGTACAAAAATAACATGTAATTAAGCATGTCTCTTAATAAAGGGAATGAAAGCTACATGGTATCAAAACAAGGCTGTTATTGCAGACAGCCCTAGAGAGGTGGGAAGCACTCCAGATTGGATAATAAGCCCTAGTAATCTAATTATAGCCTAAACAGCTAGTCGTGCAGTGACGTTGTGCATTCTTCACAAGGCTTGTTTATCATGGCATGGGCAATGCTCCTGGCAACAGACAGGATGGCTAGTTAGTGGTTTTATTTATTTAGTCCTCCTGTAGGCATCTGGTATAGGTAGTAACATCCTACTTTTGCCTAAATGTTCAAACTGTATCATTCCTTTTAATCATATGTGGCTACTAAGAGCCCCAAAATGATGCAGGAGGAGTCAGTAAAGGATGGCATTAAACTGAAGTCGAATTACATTTTCTGTACTGACTTTTCTTAATTCTTAAGTTTGATCTTCCAAGTCATGATATGTCCCACTGTATTTGCAGTGCATCCATGACCATCAAAGTAATCATTATAATACCAAACAGTTCACCCCAGAGCTCCACCCCCCCCTTCATTTCTTCTTCCTACAGGCTTTCACTATTTTGTGACTGTGTAAATAGATGCAACCTTACAAAATGTTTTCTATTTTTCCCTCTGGATATAGTAAGCATTTCAGTTTGCTCTTTGCATTTATTTCAGCTGATGATAGAGCATTCCTGACTGACTTCTGTAAACTAGCTGAACACAGCTACCCAAACACAGCTGGGATGGGAGGTTGAAATAATGGTTAAGGTCTTTACCTTACAGATACAAAGTGCAGGGCATGATTCTCACATGGTATAATTGGCTAGGCTTAAAATGGCCCACAAAGGCAGTTAGCCTAGTACTAATCTATGAACCTATAAACAGCTACCCTTCCCAAGACCACCATGAAATTAAGATACTGTTTCAGTATGAGGCAGAATGAGGGGTAGTTGCTGATAGAGACGTTTGATAAATTTCTCTTTTCTGTATTTTTCCACTATCTACTGTGAAAAAGACCAACTGATTACTGTATTTTATAACCTGGCTGACTTTATACTATTCAGCACACTATCAAGTCAGTTTTGACTTTAGACATAAGCTGCTGAGCTGGGGTGGGTCAGGATCTCTGGTGTGTATCTGAAAAAGGTTTAAATGAGCAAACACTGCCTTGAACCTACAACTGAGTTATGGGTGAAACAGAATGTCAGATTTTTGCAGATACATAGCTAAGTTAATTTATCATTTTTATTTATTTGATTTAAGTAGGTAATTAAGTAATTTAAGTAACTAATTACTACATGAAACTTGTCTGCTACATATTAAATCTGCCCCACCCCGGGATGTCAATTCCCTTATGTTACTTTTTGATTTCATTTTAACACTTTTACTGTCTACTTAAAACTCATATGCAGTTAAATACACTTCCATATCCTGTATTTATCCCATGCTACCTTGAGTCTTCACATTATGTCCTGTATTTTTGTTCATTAGATATCCTATCCATTCATAGTATTCTCCCCAAAGCTGAATTTCCCTATGTCTTACTCAGACCTAGACCTCTCTTTATATGTCATATGTGACTGTCCAGTCTTTCCTCATGAGTTAAAATCCCATAATATTGCTGATTAAAATGTTGTGTACACATTTAATATCCTTCACAGATTATAACCCGTCTTCCACAAGATTTCCTCAAAACCAGCCTCTAATTTCTTTGTTCTTAATTTCCTCTGAATGTTCTCCAGAACTACATGCAGTGCTCTAGGCTGGATGTAATTAGTACCTTGTAAATGCAAACATGACCTCCTCTTCCCTTGACTTGATCCCCATATTGGCCCTTCCTAGAACACTCTCATTCTGTTCTTGACAGCTCATCCTGGCATTCATTGCCATCCTGAGCTCCTTCTCTGCACACTTGTTTTCAAGGTTAACGTCTTCTGTTTTATACACCTCCGGAGGTGATTAGTCCCAATATGCATGTGTTGGCACTGAATATTAACTAACAGCACCTGGTCCACTCCCCACATCTAGACACATCCCTTTTTAATTTCCTTTTTATGATTCTTAAAAATTGTAGCAGTTTTTGGATACCAGAAACATTTCCTGGCCCCACATAAATTATTTACTTTAGTTTTCATTTGCAGTCAATATTATTTAGTTAATATTACTTCAATTTATTCTGAAATGTCAGAACATGCATTTTTAACTTTACATTAGTCTGACATCTAGCACAGAAGATTAGGACTATACATTGTTTATAAGCTGCTTCCAGTGGTCCATGGTTTGAGGCCCTCAGCCTACTTCATCAATCTCAGAAGGTCACCTAATCCGATGTTGCTCCCAGGCTGAGTGAGAAGAAGGTCCATGTGGATCAGTAGTCTTATCATGGTTAACAATATACATAATTAATCCATTTTCAGTTTGTTGTCTGACATGTACTTAGTTTTTCTAAGATGAGGGTAGATATATTTATTTCTCTGGAGCATGATTTGGGGGATGTCAGCCATTACTACAGATGTTACTCATCTGTGCGGAGAAGCTTGGTGCCATTCATCAGACAATTATGTAACACTGTTATTACCAGTGATATAATTAGAGTGTAAAGTCTTAATTCTTACCTTCACATTCTATATTATGATTGTTTCCTGTTTCTTTGTGAAAGAAATTAGATGACCACTTATATTCATGTAGCAGTTTGGAGAATTGTGAGTTCTATTATGAATCTATATGATGCAGAATTACTTTGTTAAGAATTTTGTCTTTCAGCATTGAAATAGCTGTGAGGGTTGAAGCTATAATTAAGTTGCTCAGTACTTGATTTTCCTTCTGTTGGGATTAACTCCCAAATGATGTAAGCTCAGTTGGTATTACTTGCAGGTGATCTTTTTAATGCTGGCTTTAATGAGAATTTTTTTAAAAATATTTTTTGTGTGTGTTTAATGCATATTTGCTAATTTCATTTTTGAATGAGAAGCAGCCAAAAAGCGCTGGAGATGTTGGACATTGTTCTTGTTATTTACTGGCTAATATGTCTTTTTGCTGTTGCAATGGAGAATAAGACAATACCTCTGAATTAGCAAACTGGGTTAGTGGTCATTGCCTCTGTACAAAAAGGGGACAAGAAGGTATCTTCCATTTACAGGGGGATTATAATCCTTAGACTCTTCAGAAAAGCACCTGCCAGAACACTGGAAAGGAGACTTAATCAACAGCCGAGCCTCTGATTCAGAAGGAGTAACGTGGATTCCATCCAGGCTGCGGGACAAGGGATCTACTCTTTGTTCTTGCACTGATACCAGAGGGGTCAAGAAACTTTGCTAGTGCTATCTACATGTATTTTGTGAACTTGGAAAATTGTACTCCAGAATATCTTGTGGGAAATGTTACAGCAGTTATGGGTCTCAGGGTCACTGCTGTATGCTATTTAGTTTCTGTAGTTAAGGAGTGATGTGGTAGAGAGTCGATTATCCAAACTAATTGGGACCTAGGGTAGTTTGGATAATCAAACTGTTTGGATAATCAAACATATAATTGAACCGGTTAAAACAACTTCTAAATCTTGTTTTTTTCTGCGTGAAGGAATGTACTTTTCAGCCATTTACAATTTCAGTGGACAATAAAGAATATTTTTCACACACGAGCTGGCTACAAGCTCAAAAAACATGTTCAAGCGAATATGTATAATGTTTACATAATCAGACTTTATGATTTTTCCTACCCAAAAACTTTAAAAGGCTGGTTCGGATAATTGTCATTTCGGATAATTGACATTCGGATAATTGACTCGTTACTGTAATTTGTGTCCACAGTCTTGGTTCTAAGCTGAATATGTTTAAGGTGGTTTAGGACTCTATACCAAAGGTATGCCTTGTCTCCCCTCATGTTTGGGATTTTAATAACAGAAAAACCTGAATAAGCAGCCAAATGAACTCCAAAAGCCAAAGTCAGTCAAAAACAAAAAGCAAGGCAGGAGTCCAACCATAAAAACACACTCTCTGACAAATGAGCACTAATTCTCTGCTTAAATTTCTGATTTGTCTTGCCTATATGAAACATTTATATTTCACACAATCAGCAAAATAAATTACATTTTCGGTAGAACAGGTAGCAAAGGTACTGAACTTAAATTTTTTTTTGTAATAGGATGGGCAAATTCATTTTCAGTGCTAATATAAGAGCACTAAGCGCAGTTAGAACAAGGAACACTTCCTTTTCTACTAGTAACAGAGGATTTCATTGAACGAAACATTTCATGTTTATAGCAGAGACGTTGCTTTAGATTTCTCTCTTTTTTATATATGAAGTGGGGTTTATCCCCAACTAATTTATAAATTTCAGAATCAGTAATGTCACCCAATTTCTCTGAATTAACTTCTTAATAAAGTTAGTGTGTCTGATTTGTAAAATATCCCATAGAATAATTCCTATTTCTTGTATAACTTCTAATATTATTCCTAGTATTAGACAAATAAGGTGCCCCCAAGCCCTCACTCTGAGATATAACAAACTTCTTATGTTTCCAAATAAATTCAATATTATACCCTCTTGTCTGAAAGCCTATTGTCATACATTTCTTGTAAAAATTCTCTGTCATAGTGTTTAATCTGCTAGCCCTAAGAAACTGACTTTGAACAACACTGTTATGTATATATTTGGGGTGCATACTATTACAGTGGACATATTGAGTGGATTGAACATTCTTCTGTATCAAAATATCCATCCTTAAATATAATAGTAATGCCAAGAAAATTAATTATCTCTAAAGATGAATTAACATCAAAACTTAGAAAATCCATAGTCTTTTGTATATCAGAGGCAAATATATTGAGGGTGTCAAAATCATGAGTCCATACAAGAAAAATATCATCCATAAATCGTTTGTAAAAGGCTAAGCTGTCATTCAAATATGAAGTATTATTTCCAATTATATACATGCCTTCCCATTTCACAAGGACCAAATTAGTGTAGCTATTAGCTACCAGTGTGTCCATAGCTACACCTAACTGCTGATGGAACAAATCATCATTAAACATAAAAACATTTCTGCTTAGAACCACATCTAACATAGAACAGCATAATTGAATTTTGTCGTTTGGAAATCCACTATATTGAGACATAAATTATTTTACATATTCTTAACCCAAATCATTAGGGATGACTGATATTGCTGATGTTGAATGAACAAAAGTGCAGGGTTATGAAACTGGACAAGGGGGGTGGAGTGGTGTTGATGTATGAGGCTGATTATGATACACATATGCATAATATTTTGCAAGACACTGAACACTACTCCTTGGTTTCTCGGAATGAGATCAATATAGCCTATGCCAAAATTAAATATTTTTTATTGGATAATCTGCTGCAAGGAAGTATTGATGAGAAATTATATAATTTCTTATATGTTGATCAGCCTAGAATCCCTATTATTTTCAGGATTCCAAAGACATACAAGGGGATTAGCAACATTAAGTTTAGACCTATAGTAGCAGGTGGTGGGGGAATTACAGAGCCCTTGGCAACCTTTGTGGATTCAAAAGTAAAGGAATTTGTTGCCTCAATACCACATATTAATAAAGATTCTTGGGAATTCTTGAAGGGAATGAACAAGGACAAATTTGATGAAGATACACTGATGGTTACTATAGACGTAGTAGAACTTTTTCCAAGTATCCCTCACGAGACCGGCCTTGAATGTTTTTCTGAGTTACTTACTATGGAATCAGGACTGGATGGCAATACTATTAATTTAATTATTGAATTTACTGAAACGGTCCTTATGAATAATTTTATGATTTTTAATGGTGAATTTTATCACCAAAAGAAAGGAGTGGCTATGGGGGCACCATGTGCTCCCTTATATGCCAATTGTGTGTTATATTTTTGGGAGAAAACCTTTATTTTACAAACTGAGTGGGCTAGGTACATTACTTACTACAAAAGATTTTTAGATGACATCTGTTTATTTTGGAAGGGCTCGAAAAAGAAGTTGCAGGAATTTGTTTGCTATATTAATGAATCCACTGAGTTTTTGGCCTTCACTTCTAGTGTAAATGAATGTAGTTTAAACTACTTGGATGTTACATTATATAAGGATTATAACAATGGATGTTTTCAGTTGAAGTTGTTTAGAAAAAAGACATTTTCCAATGCATATTTGCATTTTGATAGTGGACACCCTTTTTATCAAAAAAAGGGGATTGTGAAGGGCCAAATGATTAGAGCGTCAAGGATGACAAGTTTGTTGGGTCAATTCTTGGAAGGGGTGGAATTTATTACTTCACTTTTTCTAGAGAGAGGTTACCCTAAAAAATGTATAGACAGTGTAGTAAGGGAAGTTATTGATAATAGAGACTCAAAATTCTTCCCTATATTGGGCATTGGAACATCTGAGCATACCAAGTGCACCACAGAAACATCTAAATTGAAAGGAGCCTTTATACATACTTTTTCCAAAACATCATCTGAAGTAGAAAAAATAATCATGAAGTATTGGTCTATACTAAGAGTGAATGAGGAAATTTCTAGTTTTCTCCCCACACATCCCCAGTTTGTAAGGAGAAGGGACATGAATCTTAATGAGTTAGTGGAAAGAGGGTTTGACTCCCTGGAAAGGCAGGATAGAGTAAAGAAAGGCACTTATAAATGCGGAGCCTGTCATCAATGTTGTTACATGATAAATCAAGGTTCCGTGTATATCCCTTCTAGGAAAACGAAATTTCAAGCATACAAATATTTTAATTGTAGGACCCAGGGTGTGGTATATATGGGGGTATGTACGATTTGTATGAGTTTTTATATAGGGAAAATGGAAAGGCACTTGAAAAAGAGAGTGTATGAGCACATGTATGATGTTAGTAAGGGTAAGGATTCTAATGCTTTTTATAAGCATGCCCTAGTTTGTAAGGATATGGACATTAACTTCATGGTCCTGGAACAGGTCTTGATTGATCCCCGAGGTGGTAGTTGGGAATCAAGACTTGAATACAAAGAGTTGCTTTGGCAACTGAGATTAGACGTAGGGAGAGCTCCAGGGCTCAATGACAACATTAATATTAGCAGCGTCTTGAAGTTAAGGGCTGCCAGATTATAAAGTGTTTTTCTCTATATGCATTGCATTTATAGTTTTTCAGCTGTTGGGATTTTACAGAATGTTTTATGTATTAATGTATTAAAGTATTAATGTATTATTAACGATAGAAGCATTATGGTTATGTATGTATAACATATATTTTTAAACATATTTTTAATTATTTTATTGGTGGGAGGGGGTAGTCACATGATATATATTTGCTATTTAAGCTGTTAGAATACAACATTCATGGTTCTGATGAAGCATGGTATTTGGACTGGGTGAAAGCGCTTAACAGATATTGTTTACAGTGGAGACCGATTGTGGATGTTCTATTAAAGTATTTATACCTTGCTATTCTACCTTGCTTGGAGATCGTTTGTGGGTCCACCGTCCTATAAGCCGTGATATTTTTACATTGGTTTTGTGCCTTGTGTGTTTCTTGATTTTACTGGTTTTTGCTTCATGGCCGAAGGAGTGGACTCGGACAAATTTATGGATACTCCAGTTATTCTGCAGGAAAACAGTGACTCCACAGATAATTCCCCAGTTACCAGAAGTAAATTTGATCAAGTAGTTCTTTTATTAACTCAGTTAACGGAGAACTTACGAGACCGTGTACCTGAGACATCATCTGGTCTTCCGGGGAATCAACAGCAGCTTCCTGATGCCCAAAAGCTACGTAATGGATGTGCAACGACATTTTCTCAGGCCGTTTTGGAGAGTAAGGTTCGTACGAGCAGTTCCAATGTCAACAAACAGCATGCACAGTTTCAGCAAGGAAGAACTTATGCCCATGGTAACCAACATAATATTCTGCCTTTCATTTGTTTGTGACCATTTGTACAGTTCCCTAAGAAAATCATTAGTGTCTTTACAAAGCTTTTACTGTATGTTAACAAACCATGTAGGTGTTTCTCCAAATACTTAGATATAGCAGTGGTAACCCACTGGCTCCCCACGAATATGGGTCTCATAGGCAGTGTATCTACATTTTTGTGGATCTTAGGTAATCCATAAATTACTGGCATAAAAGGGTCAGCAACATAAATATAATAGTACAATTCAGATGTAATAGACATATCCATCAGTAAATCATCTTCTCAAATGACTATGATTTCTAGATTGCACAGCAGTGATTCATTGATAGGTATGAACACCTGAGATGAAAATCAGCACTTAGAAATTAAAGGCCATGTTTACTTATCAGAAAAGAGTAGAGTGCACTATGCAGGTGAAGGAGAGCATTTAATTCAGGGGGAGGGGTTTAAGTATCTTGTTTTTTTTTTCACGGATGAAGGTGGAGAAGTTCAGGAGATTGAGCAATGGATGGGTACAGAGGTGGTAGAACTGCAAATGTTGTATCACAGTGTGATGCTAAAACAAGAGTTTAGTCATAAGACAAACTTAATTTACCTGTCAGTCTCTACCCCATCCTGAGGCTACAAACTTTGGATATTGACTGAGAAGATGAGATCACAGATTCAAAAAATAAATTCCTTTCTGGGGGCTGCTTGATTTACTCTCCATGATAAAGTGAGGAGCCTGACAAGCTAGGAGTTTGCCTATGCTGAGAGGAGTCACTTCAGGTAGTTTGGGCAACCTATGAGGATGTCTGTTTGTGCCTTTGTGTTCCAGGAATGGCCTACTGGGGGGAGGCCCCAGGACACACCAAGAACACATTGGAGACAATATACTTGTCACCTTACATAGGGATGCCTGAGGATCTTACATAATGAATTGCAGACTGCATCTGGGGATAGTAAATTCTAGTTTATCCTACTTGGCGTGCAACACTGAGATTCTCACAAAAATTACTTTAATAAAATGGGTGGATGGATGGAGGGAGGGACTGATATGGGGGTGGAAGTTTACCTCTTCTGTTTACATTTTATGTATAATGTTGAGTGATTCAGTGCAGCTTATTATGTGGTGGTATAGAGTTGTGTTGCATTTTGAAAATGTTCAGATTGTAGCAACACACATGTTCTGCTTTGCTTCCACATGCATATGTAATTCATTTGGCATTACATTAATCTAGTTACTTAATGCAATATTTATTAATTTAGACTGTGGTCCAAGTTTTAAAACAAATATTTATTCATAGTATTTTAGTGCTAAAAATGGGTTTTTAACTTTGAAAATATGTGTCTTATTGTACTGTGTTTTCCCTATATTTGGGTTGTTTTTGATTCAGATTTTGCACAGTGCTTTGGCAAAAACAATTAAACAAATTGACTTGACCTTTGAGTCCAGTTATTGTGTGTGTGATCATCAGTCCAATGCTGGTGTTTTCAATGGTGTTTTCTATATTATTTTCTATCTCGGGGGGAATTAGACAAGTTAAAGAGGGTTGGTCCCAGTAATGAACCCTGCGGTAACCTACTAATCACTTTTCTGTTGATCAGCTACTCTCTGACTCTTATTGTCTATTCTTTGACCCCCAGGGAGTCCTCCACTAAGTTCCTCATTTTAAGTTCTGCTCCCACCTAATTTAGTCTAATAAAACGTATTCTGGGGGCACTGTATGAGGGACTTAATGCAGTCAAGGTCAGGAGGATCATTTCCACAGGGTCCCCAGTATCCACTTCCAGTCAAAGAACTGTATCAGTGAAATTTAACATCACTAATAATAATAATAATAATAATAATAATAATAATAATAATAATAATGAATATACAGCAATGGATTTGAGAAAGGCATCAAAAGCTTTATTTACATAGCACATTATCTAGAACTTTGCCAAAGCAGACTTCTAAGATTTAACATGACCTAGTGTTACACTCAGGCTGATGTAGGGTCTGCATCTTGTTAAAGGTGAGGTATGATCCCAAGATTCTCCTCAATACTGTTTTCCATTATCTTGTCAAGAAGAGAGAACAGACTCGTCAGGCTATAATTTCCTCATATGTTACTGGTCTCTTCCTTGTACTCTAATATCTGAGTAAAAGTGCTCTCCAGTGATACTACAGTTTCTGTTAGTGACAGAGCTCACTTAACCTTTAATCCTGCCCATGGAAGAAGCCTTCAATACTTGTCTTTCATGAAGTTCATGGAGAAAGACCCATTTAACAACCGCCAGCTGTTTAGCACCCACCTTATTTTTCTCTACCTTCTGTAAGCATTTTTGTTTTCCCTTGTTGCTGCTTTTGCCTTCCAGTTCTCCCACACTGGTTACCTCCATTTAATTGCTCTGCTTCCCCACTTAATTCCTCATTCATTTCCTTTCCAAATTCTCTGATGTATTCCCAAAATCCCTCAGCTGACTCCCACTTACTTCATTTCCCCAAATTTCTACTAATCATATTTCCCACATCCTTGAAGTTTACCCTTCATAATGTCTCATACCTCTGCCTTGCTTCTGTTATATTTACCATCTTGTACAGCCTAAACTACATGGTTATGTAATCTGTGTATTTACTATACTGATTTCCTTTCATACCAAAGAAGATGGTGCCTCCTCTATGACTCCTGGTAAATTAATTACTTCATATCATCACTCCCATTATTTTTTCTGGCCCTTCTCCTAATCCTTTCTATTACCAAACAGTTTCATATGCCTCTGTTCTGTGAGGCCTGTAGACAGTGTCCATCCCTAGGCTGACACTGACATATGATCACTGAGGGAGAAAAGCAGTAAGACATGGCAGAGATGTAAATAAAGTGGGAGTGGGAATGGAAGTGGGTTGAGTGTGGAGTTTGTGGGGTTGCTGTATGTCTCAGTACATTATTGGGAAAGAATGTTCTGGAGTTTCTAAGGGGCCGCACTTTCCGTTATCCTACACGTGATAGCAAAATGCGATACTACGCCTCTGTAACTTGCTGTTTAAGTGCATTTGACATCACCTGTCCTATCTTGTCCTTCACCTTTTCTGCCTCTGCCCCGTGCCATCTTGAGTTTTTTTCATGGATTTCTTCAACACCATCTCTTCTGGTAGATTATTCCATGGGTCCATAACCCATTCTTTCAGGAAATACTTTCAGATACGCATTGAGTAGTTAGTTCCTACAATCTTCTGTTTGCGCTCACTCTCTCCCTATGTCCTTCCTATTTATGACCACTCCTTCATTGCCCTTACATGATTTTGTGCATCCATATGCTAAACCCCTGTCTCTTCTGGTCTTAGCTGTGAAGGGTTTGATTTCATTTACTCTCTGGCCATTCCTTTCCCTTCTAACAGATGCACCCATTTGCTGGTTTTTCTCCAGACTCCTTATGGCAACCTGATAAATTTCTCAGCATACAGCCCCAAAAGCAGTTCACAGTACTCAAGGTCTTTCCTGAAAAAGCCTGGTTTATCTTTTTTTATGGAGTCTATTACCTGAGAATGCAATCCAGCAATTTTATTGCTGTAGCAACTGGTATCTTACTCTGCTCCTTTTTGTCTAATCTAAGGCTGACAAACACTCCTAGATCTTTTTCCTGCTTTGTTGCCATCAGTTTCACTCTTTCCAGATGATGCCTCATACCTAGATTTCTGTTGTCCATGTGCAGTACTTGCAATATGTCTGTAATGAAACTCAGCTGCAACCTTTCAGACCTCTTTGTCAGCCTTTCTATAGCCTCCATTGACTCCTCCCCATCCTTTATTTTTACCCCTAACTTTGTGTCATCAGTAAAGAAGCTGATCATCTTCTCTGTTCCATCACATATGTCTGTGTGAACAAACTAAAGAATAGTGGATGCAGGACTGACCCTTGCAGTACTTCACTAGTCACTTTCTTTATTTCCTAAGATTGTGACACAAACCACATCTGTGTTCTACCATTTATCCATACATCAGTCTGGTCCCTTAGTCTTGATTATACCCCAACCATAAACCCCTCCAGTTTTCCTAGCAGCTTCTTGTACACGACCAAGTCAATGCTAAGGCTGAAGTAGACCACATCTGCTGGTAGTCCCTTGTCAGAGTCTCCTGTAACCTCCCCCCCCATTTAATGCTCTACCCACTCTTTTTCACCACCACCCCATGCTCATTGATTATGCTCGAGGGCAGTTCCCCCTCTTTGGACCATGCCTCCCCTTCGGGAGCATATCAACAAGTGCTCTACCACTTTGAATGGGTACACCCATCCCTTCCCTACCACTCCATCAGTCACACAAGCTGCTAATTGAACCTGGGTACTCTCCTGTAACCCTTTTATAAAGTGGGACAAGATTTGTCTGACATCTTCTTCTATCCACAAATCCATCATGACTGATGTCCTTAAAGAAAGAAACCAGCCTTTCTCTCAGGATTCTTTTCATGACATTTATTGCCACATCACCAGATTTGTCAGTACACTGGACAGATTTCTGAGGGCCCTTGAAAGTAGCCTATCTTGTCCTTATGCTTCATTGTCTCTTAGAGATGCTTGTTCCCTCTCCTCCTACTCTAGTCTGGTGTCTGCCTGCTGTTTTTCCTTCTCTTTCCTCCTTCCCACTAGCAAGGCACTCTTCCCTTCATTTCATTTATGAGTAATAAAGTGAAGTGTTCATTCAGTACCACTCCTTTCTCCTAGTCTTCTCTGACTTCCTTCCTAGCTTGGTCAGCCTAGCCATTTGTCCTGCCTTTCCTGTGTAGTAAAGAAGCCATTGTTTGTTCCTAGTTTTGATCCATTCTACTAACTCCCTTTCATCTTGTTTCATTGCTGCTCCCGCCTCCTTTGTAACTCTTCTGTGACTACAAAGGCTGCAAATACCATCTTTGTTGGTTTATAAGTTATATGAAGACAAAAGGGAAAGCAGAAAAGCAAAACAGACAAATGTCAGGGCCCAGAGTGTGGAGAGCCATCTTGGGAATCATTACAGTTCCTAAGTGTGGGAAAGAAATCAGCTCTTAAAGCTATGTCATGGCCTGGGACCTACCTAGCAAGATGTTACTTTAAGCAGCATAAGACAGGAATAGTCCTGGGAGTGAATCACCTATGATGCAGCTAAATTATGTTATTACGGCATGGTCTGCAGTCACTGCAATCTAGAGAGCCTTGTCTATATATGACCACTCACTAACATCGATCCATAGCCCATGGCAGAAGATTCAAATAGATTTTACTGGTCTCTCTTCCAAAGGACAATGGGACAGCATACTGTTTATTTATTACTGACCATTTGGCTTGCTTGCTGGCTAAAGAAATTTACCATGCAGAACTGTTCTGCAACCACATCTGGTTAGATTTCAACTGACAAGATAGCAGCTATATAAAGGATATATATATTTTTGGAAGCTGGTGCTTGTTAA
Organism: Protopterus annectens; assembly: GCF_019279795.1. Classification (NCBI taxonomy): domain Eukaryota; kingdom Metazoa; phylum Chordata; order Ceratodontiformes; family Protopteridae; genus Protopterus; species Protopterus annectens. The sequence continues at coordinate 191,474,193 of NC_056746.1, read as the reverse complement.
CTTCTGACTACTACTAATAGTTTCATGACATACTGACAGGTGATAAATACATGCAAGGGATGCAGTATTATAAGCAACATCTCATTTTAGGAATTTAGGACATGATGTGTTGTTATCAATATTTCCTTAAAGGGACAGTCCCAGGGATTTTTTTGTTTTGATTCAGTTTTTGTTTACATTTCAGGTTTGCCTTTCTGAGCATGCTCGCCTTTGGCTGGCGCGGGGGGATGCCAGAAGGAAGTTTCAAAAGTGTTAGCCAAATTCCATCTCAAATTGCAGTTGTACTGACAACAGCTCTCCCTGTGAGCAATTCATTAGTTTAATCTGTGCATTTTACCTGTGGAGAAGAGTAGCCTTTCAGGCATTTTATGACCTGACTGCTGGTGCTACTCTAGAAAGCACATCAGTAATGCAAGGCTTTTAAAACACTATTAAACAGAGTTTTTTGTTTGTTTCATTTCATATTTTATTCTGTGCTGATTGTGAATCCTGGCCATCTACAACAATTTTATGACATGGCTTCTACCTATAGAAAGCATTTGAGTCAGGCAAACAGTAGTGGAAACCATATTTCTCTTTCTTTTATGTTTTACTGACAGGTGAGAAATACATGCAAGGGATGCAGTATTATAAGCAACTTCTCATTTTAGGAATTTAGGACATGATGTGTTGTTATCAATATTTCCTTAAAGGGACAGTCCCAGGGATTTCGGCCACCAAACCAAGACCGAAACTCTAAAGATGGAGGGGTGTCCATATTCACCAAGGATATTCATACCTCCAGGCTAGTTGCCCAACACAATGCATCTGAAATTCTCCAGGTGCAACTAACACTAGGTAAGACTGTAATCTAAATTGTAGCTTGCTACAGATCCCCCACCATGCCCCACGATTCTCAGTACACCTTTCTAAACATACTGGAAAATATTAAGATACAACCAAACACCCTAATACTGGGTGATTTCAACTACCCTGCCATTAACTGGGAAAACTACTCGGGTACCAACACCTTTTCCCAGCGGTTCTTGGAATTCATAAATTCCAATGCCCTGGATCAACTAATCCATTATCTCACAAGGGGCTCCAATATCCTAGAAGTGGTCATTACCAACATGGGAGATAGATGCTCCACACCAGTGGTCAGCCCCTCATTGGACAGGCCTGACCATAAGCAAATCACCCTTGACATCCACATCCCACCCCACCCCCAGTAAGGAAACCTCCATAAAAAAACTTCTCCAAAGCCAACTTCATGCTACTCAAGTCAGAAGTGACAAATGTCAGGACACCCATGCAGATGGGCGCTGAAAGTTCAACTGCTGAATCCTACACTAAGGCACTGTACGAGCACATCCACTCGTGCATGAATTGTGATGCTCTCCTCCAAAAAAAGGAAGCCAATCTGGTGGTCCCCTGCTATAAACAAACTATACAACAGAAGGAAGAAACTGTTGCAGAAAAGAGGAAAATCCCAGGATGCAAAAAACTCCCTTACCAGCCTCAGTAAGAAGCTGATATCCCTCATAAAATCCTCCAAAGCTAGTTACGAAAATATAATTGCCAAAGATTCCAAAGACAACCACAAGGCATTGTATAGTTATGTCAAGACTCTAAATGGCAATGCTCAGATCTGCTCTGAGCTACAACAGAATGGCATTAAATATACTGATCCCAAGGATACTGCCAATATCCTGGCAGATCGATTTAGTGCCAACTTCACCCCCCTCTCTCCCCCTAAAGGGCCCATCTCAATACCAAAAGATTGCCAATTTCCAGTAATCACGGCCACACAGGTAGAATCCATACTCTCCAAAGCTAAGAATACAGCATCCATGGGACCAGATGACATCCCAGGCTGTGTACTACATGAACTACAAAATGAAATGGCACCTCAACTAAGTCTCATGTTTAACCATGCCCTCATCTCAGGCTTTGTGCCCACTGAGTGGCGCACAGCTACAGTTATCCCACTCCACAAGAGGGATCCACCTTGGATCCCGGGAACTACCGTCTCATCAGTCTGACGAGCCTGATGTGCAAGGGCATGGAAACCTTTATCATGGAAATACCTCACTAAAAGAATCACAGGCCTAAAGCAGATCCCCTATGCTGACTGTCTAAAAAAAAACTCCAGCTATACTCTGTGGCATATCGTCTACTCAGAGGCGATCTCTGCTTAACATACAAGGCCATGTCAAACCCTGAGCTGTTGGACATGCTCCACCTAAATAAATCCCAGTCCCTCAGAGCCACACACTCCAAGGGTCTAAATCTTGTCATCGCAATGAACAAAACATGCTGGAGGGATAGGTTCCTGACCCGGAGACTCCCCATGCTCTGGAATAGACTGCCCATACATGTCAAGCAGAGCGCCTCCTTGGCCCTCTTCAAAAGGAACCTTGACGATTGGATGGAAGATAGGAAATTCACCCCAGGGATCATGTCAGTCACCCTGCTAGACAGGGGTCCAGGGAAGTAAATATTGTAGGAAGAAATATCCAGGGAATTGTTATGGCTAGGCTTGTATAGGGCCTAGGGCCGATAGCCTAGTACCACCTTATGAACCTATGAACCTACTGTATTCTGATTTTTGAGTACTAGCCTGGTTTAGTGATATGTATTGATTTCTGAATACTACTAGACAAGTGCACTATTTTTTATGAGCGGGCTGCTTGCACTTCTGTAGAGGCACGAGTGATGCAAAATGTAAAAATTAGTAAACACTGATGTCTCTTTTCCCTGGCACAGCTTTCTTTATTTTAAATCTGATCCAGGAGCTGGGGGTATAGTTCCCCAATCCAATACAAGTCAGAGAAGAACACAAGTCCAGAGATTAGTTTATCTTGGGAGCTGAAACAAGAATGGAATTGTGGATTTACAGGATATTTAAAATTAAAATGACACTGTGGGTGGGAATGAAAGTGGCATGTCGAAGTGGGAGTGACTTCTGTTAACTTAACTTGGACCCTAATTTTAAACACTGGGATTGTCCCTTTAACAGTGAAGACATCGACAGTGTCTGACTCAGCTTATTTCATTAAAATAATTTTGGAATAATCTCTAAATTCTACTACTGTTAGACACTTTGCCTGATCAAGCATTGGGTGCTTTATATATATCTTGGGAAGGAAGGTTTATTTGAGAAGTCTATAACATCTCTGAAAAAAATTACCTTTTTGAGAGTTCCAAAGATAAAAAAAAAAGTCACTTTCACCTGTATATTACCCCATAGGTGAAAACATATTATTGGTCCTCTTCCTCACCCTCAGAACACAAGAAGATTGCACCTGTACCCGACTGTGTGCCAAGAACAAAATATGTAATCTTATGGACTCTCCTAGCTATTGCAAGGAAGAACATTACATCAAACTGGAAATCCAAAGCTTCTCCAACTTTTAAGCAATTCATGAATATGGTGTCAGCAGTATCGCAATTGGAAATGAATACTGTTAAAGGAAGAACTGAAAGAACTACATCATTATACGTAGCATGGCAAAAAGTAACTGAAATACTGGAGAATAATGACTGCAGCAGATTATAATCAGGAAACAATTGTATAGAAAGTCAATTATATGTCAACAATAGACACCCTTGTAAATACTTTATTTTGGTTTTAATGTTTGATATCTGTTTAGAGGTTTTAGCCTACCTTTTTAAATAATTTGTAAATACTTCATTGTCATAAATAACCTGCATTCATGTTTTCTTGTTTTTGGAAATGAATAAAAATATTTACAAAAAAAAAGAACACAAGAAGATGGCAACATAGCTTCTTGGTTACAATTCTTTTCTCTGAGATTTTGGCAAAGGTAGATGGTTTAAGGTCAGCCCTAAAAGCTGATATAGTCTTTTAGGCTTTCTTATATTCAATGAACATAGGAGCCTCTGAAGTAGACGAGATTGATTCTTGAACACCCCCCCAATATCTGATCACTTGACATCTAGAAAATGGACATCTGCTCCCTGTAAGATAAAATTTACATCAAATTAGGTATCTGTCTAGTTGATGTCCAGCTGCTAGATTTCCTTATCAAAACAGTTGCAAAGAAATAATAAAGGTATCAGGAGAAACACTGGTAGTCTCCAGACCCGCATCAGTAATGGCTTCAAGACCCGACTGAGAACTGATATCTGAGGAGGAAGGTTTTTTTCAAAAAACTTTTAAAATGTCCTCTTTTTGATAATTCCCATTTTTATTATCTCTGCCAAAGACATTATTTCAAAGCTATCTCCTGTCCCGTCAACTACCTTGTAGAAACATAGGTTGATTGGATACTAATGGGAATTGAGCAAGCCTTGCTGTATTCTAAGTCTGAGGTGATATTCTGTGGGACTCTTGCCTAAGCTAATTCATTCAGAAGAATGAGCCCCAACAGTCTGTCTTCTGAGCAAGCCAATTAATTTAAATATCTTGAAGTGTGGCTGGCTGATACTTTGTCTTTTGAATATCCAACTAACTAGTTTATCAATAAAGTTTCAAGTCAGCATAAATATCCTTGTAAGAGTACTCAGCTGTTCAGTCATAATGCTTTACTGTGCAAAAGTGAAAATATTTTTATTCCTATATTGGAATACATCCTACCTATATATTTTATGATCTTGTGCCAAAAGTAAGGAAACTAGAAGTAAAATGTGTTGGTTTTTCACACTCTCTGGGCTTCATAAGCAGGTCTGCCTCTGTCTCTTAGAAAAGCTGTATGCCTGCATACAGAGTTGCATGGAGCTCTGCTATTGACATCTTTTAAACATGTATTACTGCTTTCCCGGGATCCTGTCAAGTTACCAAGCATAGGTTTGGTGAAAGCAAATAGATTGCTAGCCGTTTGCTAAAACTACTTTTTTCAACTTTTTCCAATGTTGTGAAACCTCAGAATTGGTATATACGTATATATATATATATATATATATATATATATATATATATATATATATATATATATTTATAAATCCCAGGTGCACGAAGTATAAAACACAAATGCCCAACAAATCTCCAGCACTCTATAACAAAATGAAAATGAACAGCCACTGAGAAGGGAAGTTTTATTCAAGCACAGCCTAGATTTGTTGGGCATTTATATATATATATATATATATATATATATATATATATATATATATCAGAAGGTGTGAGGGTATCGTACCATATAAGTGGTATGGGGTGGGGGATGACTTGTCCTTCTTTGAAAAAAGTATGCCTCTGAGGTTCAGTGGAATTATTGCTGACAAACAGCTCTTGATCTATATTCATTTGCCTGAAACTGACCTTGATGAGTTAACATGTATCTCCGTTTTCCAACTACTTCTGTTTGGTATTATTTTTGATGTTTATCCATCACAGCAACTACCTACTTTTATCATAAAAAGGTGGTACCTTGATTGTCCAATAACCCATCCACTACCCTTAATTTGGAGAGAAAAAATAATACTCCACTTGACTTGCCCTTATTGTCAGGAATGTTTTGTCAATTTATCTGAGGAAACTTTAGAAATGGAGTATATCCAGCTCTTATTTGATCATCTACTACAAATCTGTGACCATTTCTGAATGTGGTTCTGTGTAACTTCTGCTTTTCAGTTTAAACTTTTACTTTATTTTACCTTACTTTTGCTTTTACCTACATGTGGATTTTTATTCACCCATCCTCCATTTTACTTTATTTTACCTTACTTTTGCTTTTACCTACATGTGGATTTTTATTCACCCATCCTCCATTTTACTTTATTTTACCTTACTTTTGCTTTTACCTACATGTGGATTTTTATTCACCCATCCTCCATTTTACTTTATTTTACCTTACTTTTGCTTTTACCTACATGTGGATTTTTATTCACCCATCCTCCACCTTCTACCTTCTGCCTTGATTCCCTACTCTTACTGAATTCTCAATTTCATCCACTACTGTCTTCTGTTTCCCTTCCCATCTTTTCAGTTTGAATTCATCCTGTCTATAGTACGAAAGGACTAAAGGAATAAGGAAATAAGTTGATGCCCTACTGATTACTGTTTAAATTGTTTCCTGCCTTGTATTATGTTTAATTTATTCATTTAATTATACATGATACCTTTGATCTTACTTGCATAACTTTCTTCTGCTTTTAAGGCTGTATTGCCTATTTTTGGTTTCGATCGTTGCTGAGAAAGGTCCATGAAATACTTTACTTAGTTAATTAGTAAATGCATGAATGATTAAAATAAATAAATGAATGAATAAATGAATGAAAGAACTTATGCCAAAATAAGCTAAGTGCCTCAGCATCTCTTGCTTTTGGAGACAAAGGATCCCTTGTCTAGGAAACAAGGACAGAAAAGAGACAATCGCTTTTATTGATATGTATTTTTGGTCTCTGGTAGGTAGTAACTAATGAGCTCAAGTTGTAATGACCCTGTCTGTTTACAATCTGCTAACACGTGGTAGAAGCCTGTGGAGTGGTGTAATCATAAGGTCTGTCCTTACTACAGCTGAGAGACACCCAATCCTCCTTAACTTGTGCCCTCTTTATGAAACCAGAAGCACGACTTAACAGATTTCATTAAGGACATCCTGAAGAACATGATAGTTGAGAAGTGAAAACTAGGAGATTTTTGTTAGGCCTGATCCTAATTGAGGTGTTAAAATCTCCTTACCAACTCCGGCCAAGAGTACTTAGAATATTTCCAGCAATGCTCCTGTGGTGCTGAGATTTACATTCTCAGGCAAATTACAAGAATGTTCATGGATAGAATCAGGTCCTGCCAGATGCTCAAGTATCTGAAAGTCTATTTCCTTTCAAGGAAGTAATTTAAAGGACAAAGCATACTGATCAAAGGTTGCTTGTTTTCTGCCTTAAACACCGTAACAAAGGGTATCACCTTGGTGCTGATAAGCCAGAATGCGAGAGCAAACCTTAGCATGTGAGGAAGTGATGGCTTTGGCACTGGCAGAAAAGAAAGACACGTGGACATTACTGTCTATAAAGTTAATAGTGGGCTCTTTGGGCAGAAACAACAGAAAGGTAGATGACTTTATTGTTTTCCTCATGTGGTCACAACATAAAGTATGCAGACAGGTGTGTGAAATACAGCTTTAATACAATATTAAAGATCAAATGTGCAAACCAGTCTGATTCTGCAAACATGAGAATGGACAGGGCAGTAAAGTTAGATGAAGTTTACCCATGGCCAATGTGGAGAAGTTTGGACACATGCAGTCTGTACGTTGGACACTGATTTTAAACTTTGTAGGTACCAAGTATTGCCTAAGAGTACTACAGTATTGTTATACTTCCTGCAAGGGCAATGTACAGGCAATTCTCTACAGTGAGTCACTGAGCAATATTCTTACTCCAGTTATTATGTTGTCACTAAAGCTTTGTATTTTCTATTAGCCATGGCATTTACAGCAGTAATAAATTCAATGAATGCTCTTATAGTCATCTTCTTTTCCTCTTTTTGATTTTTTTTTTCACATCTATTTATGGCACATCCCTGCCATCCACCATCTGCTCTGTCCAGGTTCCCCTACTCAAGCATCACAGCAAGGTGGAGAAGAGATAGGGACATCTCAATGTGCTGCTATCCTTATGGTAGGGCATTCTGTTCCCCTTTGGTCTAACCTTAAACTTCACCCCACCATACACAGCATGAAGTTATGTCACTGCAGTGTGTGTGTGTGTGTGTGTGTGTGTGTGTGTGTGTGTGTGTGTGTGTGTGTGTGTGTGTGTGTGTGTGTGTGTGTGTGTGTGTGCGTGTGCGTGTGCGTGTGTGTGTGTGTGTGCGCGTGTGTGTGTGTGTGTGTGCGTGTGTGTGTCTATACTACCCCATGCGCATCCTGTTTTGTAGATGATCGGACCATGCTTCCTCCCCTTATTTTTGCCATTTTTGCCTACATGAGTCAGAAACCCTAATTTCCATTAACAGCCTTTCATTCTTACTCCACTCTGGCTGACTTCTGCATTGTCTGGGTCGTCTACTTAAATCCAACTTTCCTGGGCCACAGTCAGAGCTTCGTCCCTCTGCACAACAGAGCTGATTGTCTCTTTCTGATTTTTTTTTTTTGCTGTTATTTTAAATTATATTGGGGATGGGGCTGAGCTTCTCCATTGTCTTCTTGACCATAAATTTATTAAGATCCTATGAACCTATTAATTAAAGATAAACATGGATATTTCTTAAATGTTGTAAATAAAGGCTATGTGGAACAGCTATACATAAAATGGGATAGATGAAACAGAAATAAAGTTAAGTCAAGGGATATGTATTTAATAATGTTTAATCACTAAGCAAAATAAAGCAATTGCATGATTCTGAATGTTCATGCACATCTGGATACTAGTCAGACAGAACACTAAAAGATTGAATACTATTTGACAGAAATTTGACTGAAACTATTTTTTTTTAATTTTGCAAGGAGGACAAGTCCCTTAACCACATATGGGGCATGTGCTCCTTATACCTGCCTACTAATATATTCTCAGCCCAAGCTTGTACAGTCTTCAGCTAAGACAGAAATACTTGGTTTTACACAAATTCCAATGTACTTTCCCTTGCTATAAAGTGGTATGACTTCAGATTGAGACTATATTTGTAAAGAGGATTACAGAGCAATCTCCATAAAAATTGGGTCAGAGCCCCCTCATACCTCTCAACCTCTTAGTGCAAGAAATAGGGACAAAGCCTAAAACAATGGGGAGGACGACGAAGGTCCAGAAATAGGGACAGATTTTAAATATTGCTCTTATAAACTTAGAAAATTGCTAGAATAACAGGATTTCTGTTAGCATGCATTTTCTGAAGTTTTGAAGTCTGAAACTCAAATGTATATAATTATTTAGTAACTCTGATACTCAGTGATTTGCCAGCAAATCACAAATTCTATGAGGAACAGATCAAAAACATGAGGCAAAAATCTTGAGAGGTGTGAGCCCCCCCCCCTCCACACACACACACACACACACACACACACACACACACACACACACACACACACACACACACACACACATAGACACACCATGTATACATGTGCTATTTTGTAAGATGTGTATTACTGTGAATTTTCATTCAACTACTAGCATGGTTGTACAGAGTTAGAACTGCTGATTCAAAGTGCTTGGTTCTTCAGTTCAGTTTGTGGCCATGGTGCCTTTGTGTAGAGTTTACATGTGATGTCCTTACATTCACTGCTGCAGTATTCTTAACAATAAGGTATTCTCTGCTGTGGAAGCCCAATGTCCAGCCAGTCTTCCAAAGACTTCTGAATTTAAAGGTATGCTGAACATCACCATACACTCTCTGTGTAACATAGGGCATAAAGGAGATGTTCAGGCTTACCAAAAACAGAACATCTTTGCTGCCAGTATGAACATATCTTTTATACCGTTGGTCTGTCTAGCTGTGTCCATCTTCTGCCAGTTTAATGATTTTCATTTTCCAGTGATTTCCTACACCTGTTTGCTGTTTTGGGAAATGCCCCATTGTGTTTTCTTGTTTTTTTGTCTTCCTTGAGGTTAATGTCATCCAGAAAGCGTAAATGCTAGTGTGGAAGACAGATTCCCCATAGAGACTGCCACAATAAGTGTCTTTTTTTTTGCTTTGGTGCTTCTCACGACCATACATCTTGTTATATTTGTCAGGCATTTGTTCCAAAAATGCTTTGCAGTAGAATTCTGCCCTTTCTTGTTATCTTGAGAACCAGCATCTTAAGCTACTCTCTAAAGATACTATGGAAGGAGTCTCCTGTCCTGAGGGTCAGCCATTAGGGAAGAAGAAGGTGAAAAAGGTATGACCGGAATCTTCCACTATACAGCCTCTGCCAGGTATTTATCCCGAGGTCGTTACGAACCCAGAGGCTCACCCAGCTGTATTGTCGGATTTCTCTGTTGCAACAAATTCCTTCTCCTTTGGACTATGGGTCAGAGGAGGAGGAATCTATTAGTTCTGATGTTCCTTTGAAGGAGTTTTACTTTGGGGACAGACTCTCTAGGATGATGGATTTTTTTAAGTGGCATTGTTCTCAGGTCCCTGATATCCATAGGAGGTACTATGAGTTGTTCCAGTTGGACTCTCTTAAACCTGTGGCTATTCCTCCTGTCTTGGCTGCTTTACTGGATGCTTTCTCTAATGTGTCTCAGGCACCTGATCTCCCCCTTCCACTCCTAAGAAGTGTGATAGATTTTATTCGGTTTCTGTACATTGTTCTTTTTTATATAAATGTCCTGTTGCTGACCCCCTTGGTAATGTCCATAGCCTCTGATAAGCCATCTCAATTGCTTCCTTCACCCAAGTTATTGCCTTCTGACAAGGGCAACAGAAGTATGGACTGGCTGGGCAAAAAGATTTACACTTCTGCTACCCTAGCTTTTAGGGCGATCAATTATCAGATCCATATGTCTAAGTATGTGTTGTCCCTTCTTTCTTAGGCCTGTTAACTTATTTCTGATATTTCAGACTCTGGGGGTTAAACTTCTGTTATTTCCTTGCTACAGAATTCCTCTCAAGTTGTTCATCATTCTATTAAATATAGTTGCAATGTGGCAGATGCCTCTTCTAGGGCTGCTGTTTTTGATTCAGTTATGAGGAGGTATTCGTGGCTTAGGCTTCAACCTCTACCAGATGGTATTAAAGCTAAGCTGATGGATGCTTCTCTGGATTCTAAATTTTTGTTTGGGGAAGCTGCTGCTGGTTTGTTTAAGTCCCTTCAGGATAAATGTAAGGCCTTACAGGAACTTTAACATGTGTTTGTTTCTCCTGTGCCTAGATTTCAGAGAAACTACCCCGCTAAGCCTGCCTTTGTTAGTAGACAGTCCTGTACTTCTCTTAAAGATAAGAAGAGTGGCAAACAGACTTCTCCTGCTAAGGCTACTCAGTTTTCAGGGGCTCCAAAGCCTTCCTTTCTGGACAAACCAGGCATTGTATGATTATCCATCCCTTCCCAGCCACATTCCTCTTTCTCTTCACCTTTCTATTTTTTTTTTCTGGTTTGGCTTAAGATCACTCAGAATTCTTGGATTCTATTGATCATTTGTCAAGGGAACGTCATGGTGTAGAAATCCTGTACTCCTTTTATGGGCATTCCTCAGTCTCCTTGGGAACATCTTCCCTTTTACCAGAAGTTCTTCAAGATCTCTTGTCTCAGGGTACTATTCAAGAGGTGCCTGTGTCCTGAAGGGGGGAAAGGGTTCTACTCCCAACTGTTTCTAGTGCCCAGAAAAGAGGGCACTTGAAGACCTATTCTAGACTTCTCTCATCTAAACACTTTTCTAAAGTAACTTCCTTTCGGATGTTGTCCCTTCAGATTCTGTTTCCTCTCTTGCTCCATCAGGCCTATATGGTGTCTCTGGATCTCAAGGATGCTTATCTCCATATTCCAATCCATCCTCTTTTCAGGAAGTTTTGTGTTTCACTGTTGCTTCCTGGCATTTACAGTTCTCTGCTTTGCCCTTTAGCCTTTCTACTGCCCCAAGAGTGTTCACCAAATGCCTTGCTCCTATGATTGCCTTTTGCAGACTTCAAGGGATCCAGATATTTCCTTGCTTAGATGACTTGTTGATTTAGACATCTTCTCCAGAAACCCTTTTAGAAAATCTTCATTTTGCCATATCCCTTCTTCAGAGCTTGGGGTTCAATGTAAATTTCAAAAAGTCTTCTCTGACTCCTTCTCAGGATCATGTTTTCCTGGTTGCAGGATTTAGTTGGTGCCTATGATAGCTTCCCTGCCCCCTCCAAAAGCCTCAACTCTCATTTCTTTCTTTCACACTCTTCTTCCTCTGGCTTCCATTACTGCCAAGGAGTTTCTGAGAATTCTGGATATCATGGCATCCATCATTTTGATCATACCACTCAACCTCTCACAGCAAGAAATCTGGACAAAGCCACAAATAATGGGGGGGGGGGGGCAGAGGTAAAAAAATAGGGACAATTTTTAAATATTGCTCTTACAAACGTAGAAAGTTGACAGAAAAACAGGTTTGTGCTAGCATGAATTTTTCTGAAGGGTATGAAGTCTGAATCTCAACGGTCTCTCCTTATTTCATGATTTTTATCTTTAATGACTTGCCAGTGATTTACCAGAGAAACAGTTTTATGAAAAATTAACCAAGAATATGAGGCAAAAATCTGGACAGTTGTGGGGTATGATTCTGATGTTCCCTTTGACCAAAGTTCATATGAGAAAGTTTCAGTGGTTTCTGAAGTCAATGTGGCTTCAACATGCTCATCCTCTAGAATTTATAGTTCCTCTTCTTCCTTGTCTCAGACAGGAACTTCGCAGGTTGATTTAGTAGTTGTCTCTGAATCCAGGGATCCCTTTTCATCCCCCTCTTCCCTCTCAGGAATTGTTCATGGACGCCTCAGACATGGGATGGGGGGGACTTTTGGCTCCTTAAAGGTACAGGGGTTGTGGTTGCCTCATCAGCGGAAAGACCACATCAGTGGCAAAGAGATGAGAGCCCTTCTGATGGCTCTACAGGCCTTTCAATCTCTCTTTTCTCTAGGGCCTCTCAAGGTGTTCACAGACAATACCACAGTGATGGGGTATATCAACAAGCAGGGCTGAATGAAATCTAGTACTAATCTATGAACCTATTATATTCTTTGCTGGTTGACACTTCTGGTATGGGATCTTGCTGTCAAGTGTCAAGTGACTCTTCAGGCAGTTTATATCCCTTCCAGTCAGAACATTGTGGCAGACACTCTGAGCAGGTCCTTAACTCAGTGCCATGAATGGATGCTTCACAGGGATGTATTTCTGGACATTATCCACCAGTGGGGTACTCCTCAAGTCGATCTTTTTGTCTCCCCTCTGAACAGACAACTTCATCTGTTTTGTGCCAGAGTTCCAGGTCCTCTGGTATGGAAAGTGGACATCCTCTCATTCTGTTGGAAGGGGATGTTTCTTTATGCATTCCCTCCCCTTCCTCTCATTCTGAAAGACCTATTCAAAATCCAACAGGATGCTCCCAAAATCTTGTTGGTGACTCCCTTTTGGCAATGACAGCACTGGTTCCCTCTTTTTCTGCATCTAGCCAGAGGCAATCTTCACAAGTTACTTCACAGGGTGGATCTAATCACATAAGGTAAAGGATCGCTTATCTATCCCCACCTGTCCATGTTTCAACTGACATTGTGCGTGGTAGGATTTTGATTCCCCATAGACACCTTTTTTCTGAGGACATGCTGCAAGTCCTGCAGGAGGCCAGAACACCTATGACTATGAAATCCTACTTATCCAAGTGGAAGAGGTTTTCTTTTTGATGTCTCTTTTGTAACCTGGACCCACTTACTGTGGATGCTCATTTGGTTCTCTCTTATTTGTGTGAGTTGCTCAATGCTGGTTTGGTCTATTCTTCTATTAAGACCCACCTATTAGATAGCTCTGGTTTTCTGCCTTTTTCTCCTCCTTTAGCTGCTAGATTTGAGGTGAGACAATGTCTTAATAGTATTCTTAATATTAGACCTCCCAGGAACCCTGTTCGTCCTCCCTGGGATCTTAATTTTGTGGAGAAGTTGACTCAGGCTTCTTTTGAGCCTGATGCTTCAGCTTCCTTGTGACATTGTGCCTGGAAGACTGTTCTTTTGTTAGCGCTTCCTTCTGCCAGATGGGTGTCTGAGTTGCAGGCCCTTGCGGCTTGTCCTCTTTTTTGATTTTTCACGAGGACAGAGTATCCTTGTGCACCAGCCCTTCTTTTATGCCGAAGGTAGTTAATGAGCTTTCACTGAATCAGTCTGTCAATCTGCCTACTTTTTTCTCCTCTCCCCAAACTGACAGTGAGACGGTGCTGCATACTTTGGACATGTATAGGCAACTTAGAATGTTTTTGGATATGACCAAGGCTATCAGAAAATCTGATCAATTATTTGTTTCTTTTCATCCTAGATCTTTGGGGCTTAATTTATCCAAGCAAACTATTTCTTCTTGGATTTCTAAGGCTATTTCCTTTTGTTACACTTTTCATGGCAAGGGCCTTCCTTTTTCAAT
>NC_056746.1:191345238-191455238 GCF_019279795.1 Protopterus annectens | reverse complement strand
TGACATCAAAATGCTCACTTGGAAGACTGCTCTCCCACTAGCATTAACTTCAGCTAGCCATATTTCAGAATTGCAAGCCCTATTGTGTAAAGAACCATGTTTGTTCTTTCATAATGATGGGGTTACTCTCCATACAGACCCCACCTTTATGCCTAAAGTTGTGTCTGAGCTTTCTGCTAACCAAACCATTAAATTCCCTATTTTCTTTCGATGTCCACCTAATAAGGGTGAAAACATTTTGCATTCTTTGGGTGTGCATAGACAACTCAGATTCTAACTGGATGAAAAGAAAAATGCAGAAATGACCAAATGTTTGTAGCCTTCACAAAATGAGAGGGAGTTCTGTGAATAAGCAGACCATATGCAAATGGATTGTAAATTGCATATTGGTTTGTTATTGCCATTGTAGATAGGCAGCACTCCACAAGATCAGGATGCACACTACTATAGCAAGGACTGCTACTACTGCCTTACTTTAAGGGAGTTCAGACTAACAGCTTCTTAGAGGCAGCCACTTGGACCTCTGTCCACACCTTTTCCAAGTATTATAATGCAGGAGCTGCTTTTATGACTAGGGCAGGATTTGCTTCAGCCATACTTTAGGGGCTGATTTCACGTGGTCCAATCTCTGGTGAACTTCTCTTGTCTCTCTAGCAAACTTCCCAAGAGTTATTACTGCAACAGTGAGCTAAAAAGAACATAGAACAGTTGTGTTAGGTCCTTACTATAAATGTAGATGTTTAAGTAGCCAGCCTATTGCAGTACTAATTTCCACCCTCCTGCCTTACTATAAATGTAGATGTTTAAATAGCCAGCCTATTGCAGTACGAATTTCTACCCTCCTGCCTTACTATAAATGTAGATGTTTAAGTAGCCAGCCTATTGCAGTACTAATTTCCACCCTCCTGCCTTACTATAAATGTAGATGTTTAAATAGCCAGCCTATTGCAGTGCAATTTCTACCCTCCTGCCTTACTATAAATGTAGATGTTTAAATAGTCAGCCTATTGCAGTACGAATTTCTACCCTCCTGCCTTACTATAAATGTAGATGTTTAAGTAGTCAGCCTATTGCAGTACGAATTTCTACCCTCCTGCCTTACTATAAATGTAGATGTTTAAATAGTCAGCCTATTGCAGTACGAATTTCTACCCTCCTGCCTTACTATAAATGTAGATGTTTAAATAGCCAGCCTATTGCTCCCTTTATTTCCTTTCCCTGGGTAGGACTGTGTACTTTTCCCACTTTGTCCATATACCAACCTAGTTGTCCCCCTACCTGGCTACCCTGCAGACAGGATGTCTCTGGATAGGGACAAGAAGACCTACAAATGGTGTCAGCTGAGGACCTTTATAGGACTGATGTCTTGAAGGTGGATGTGCAGGCATCCATTGGGCTGTGGGGGAAGGAGAAATTCTCTGGGGTTAGTCTTTGGCTTCCACAAAGCAGGAATTCCCCAAGAGTTAGTACTGTAAGAGTGAAGCTTCTCGGTCATCTACTTTTATGGTTTGTACCTAACATAACTGTACTTTGTCTTGCCTGACAATTGCCATACTATTCCAGAATGAATGGAAAAGTATACTGACTTAGTTGTTTTCTGCAGTTTCTTCATTCCTGGTCCTTCTGCAGTGCTACAAAGTTATTGCTAGCAGTGATCCAAGAATGTGAGTCAACCTAAGATCTAATTTTTTAAGAAACTATGGTATTAAACATACCTTTTCTCCTTGCATGAGAAGACGGAATGCGTTACACATCCCGTACGGCTGTAGCTGCCCATCCATAGATTATAGTTGCAGCGGCTATGCTTTTCAGCCACTTTGCACTACGGCAAAGTGCTGATGCAGCCGTTTGGTTTCGGCGACGTAGCTCGCAGGGTAATGTCTTGCGAGCTACACGCCAGAATCTGACCCATCCCGTTGCCTCCTTTTACCTTTGTTTTTTATATTCAGCATAGCTACAGCCAATACCATTTCCATGATCATGTTCCCATTTCCTTTGTAGATACCACTGAGCTACAGTGGCTTATGCATCTATTCTAGGTGTGCTTGTATAGGTTACTATCTTACATTACTTTGGAATTTGTACTGTGTGTATCTTTATCGGATGTTACATTACCTTATCAGTTACTGTCAATATCATTTTTCTTTCAAAAGTAATAATGTGGTTGAGGAAGCTGATACATGTTTTCCATTGCCCATGACTTAGGGAGCTTATGGCAGATGTGGACCCTAGTTAATAATCTGATGACATATCTTGGTGCCATTCTGTGACAGTGTGGGCACACTGCACATGGCTGAACAAGCAACCAAGTGTGACATTAATCTCCACCAATGCTGGCAGGTGACCCAAAACACTGGGAGGGGGAGCTGCATGAAGCAACTGAATGGGCAGTGCTAACAGGAATGGGTGGGGGTTATATGGTGGGGGAGGGTCAACAGGGTTACAATTTTAAGTAAATAAATAGTCATACACTGCAATACATGCTAAATAGTCTTCCAGCAAAACTAGTCTGTAAAAGAGCCTTTGTTTCAGACAAATGAGCTGGTTTAATAGGTTCCATTATAACATCACAATGAAATTCTGCACTTCTAAACACAGAACTGGTTGGCCTTGATTGCATGAATCTACTTAATGGAGTACTCATGTGATGTGAAGACATATTCTGTACTCTCACTTAAAAGTATACTCACATTTAATGGAAGTTAGAATGAAAAGACAAGTGAATGTGCTATAACAGAGCATGTTTGTGGCTATCCAATCATAGTGGTATCAGAGGCACCTGTTCAAAGGAAATGACACGTGTGAGGCAGGAAATGCTATGGTAAGACAGAATTGACAATCTATGTTTAGAAACAATTAGCTAGGTTTTAGTGATATTGTGACACCCCTGCACTGGCCCAGTAATCAAGAAGCCTCAATCCTCACCACTGGCAGCAGTGAGGGACATACACATTGGGAGGATTACAAGTACATACACACACAGTAAAGTACACTTTCCCCTTAAGAGCACACAGAGATCACAGTCAGTCTGGGGGTGGTTTTGCCCTTTCTCCAGATCCCCAATAAGACTCCCCACTGGCACAGCTATAGAGTTGAGTCCTTATGCAGGGTTCCAATCCAAGTCCTCCCAACACTCTCTCTGTCCAACCAGTGCTTCGTGTCCATGCCCAAGTAGCTGACACACACACACACACACACACACACACACACACACACACACACACACACACACACACACACACACACACACACACACACACACTTTGAGATTTGATTTATACACACACACCTGGGAAAGGCTGGCACAGGTTTACTAGCTATGCCCCTTTATGCCCAGACTATAAGATAGTTATCACTGCCACCAGAACCCCTTATCAGCTGCTTTAAGGCCCTTACCAAAGGGTGACCGATCCTACTGTGTAATGTTACTATTATCCAAATGGTAAGTGTGACCAAAGACTTGCAAGGCTATTTAGGAGTGGCCTGTACCGTGTCAGCAAATACATATGCAAGTACTTTAAGAGCTTAAATATGTCTCACAAGTATCAGCCACAAAGATAGGTTTAAATAAATTTAATAATAAACAATAAAAGAACAAGACAATACTCAAACAGCAGAGTAACTGCAGAGTTCAGAATCACATGAAATATTTTAAAACAACATTGCAGGACAGTCTCAAATAAATACAGACAACATCTAAACTAATCTTTACTATACTGCTTCTATATCTAAGAGAAATTACTTTTCCCTAGTTACTTACTATTAGCAAGGCGAGTGCAGATGGTGATGATGATGGATGTTTCCAGGTCAAAGACAAAACACAAAATGCAAAGTCTCTCTCTGAGAGAGTTCTTAGATTAATATCAAACATTACTGTTGGGTCAGCTTGGATGACATCACTCTTTGTCACCTGCCTTCATTATCCAGGCTAACAGAAACTAACATTGCTGTGTTAAAAATACACATCTCTCAGATGTTGGCTGAGAACTGGAAGTCGTAAAACAATTAAACACATTTACATTTTAGAGCTAGTAATTACTTCTGTCCAAGACAATAGAAAAACCTTTAGCTCTAGACATTGTGTCTGCTTCATTGAAACTGAGAGATAACACAATTGTAAAACACTTTAATTCAACTTATTTTCTTGAAGTTTTGTAAGTTAATTCTGTATGTTCCATCTTCTACTATTAAAACATACATTTGCACAGTTCTACACCAGTAGTTTAATATACACATAACATATAGTTCTTTTACATTTGTAAGACAAGCATATGAATCATGTTGATATTCACAAATGACATATGGTTATTTACAAAATTCCATATAGCTGGGCTGGTAGTGTCATAGATATAATGACTTTTCTTAGCATAAAATGTTATATAAAAATCATGTAGCTGAAACTGAATCACAGACAGGTCCATATGTTTTTTTCTGATTTTACAGCTAATGCCCATGACATAATGCATGATAACAGCGAAAATGTACTCTACAGTACTGTGTCTGTTAGAGAAATACATCCCTAAAGCACAGCAGGTATGCTAGCAAGCCTGAAAAGTACAAACATTTCATAATTATCTGTGTTCAAACACGTAGTGATTAAAATAAAGTAAGTACTTTTTAAAACAAAAATAGTTTGTTGCAGAATAATGTAATGAGCTTGGCTTAGAATGTCTCTTCTACTTTCATCTGCAAAGTCAGGCCTGCAGGTGACACACTGAAAACACAAACAAAAATAAAGGTAACCTTCTTTCTCATTGTTTTTCAAAAGTTTGTTCTAAGACTAGTGTTGTACAGTGTATGCAGTGTGAATAACATTTTGTCTTCTTCACTGGGGGATGAAAAGCAAAATATCCCAACACATACCTCTGCTAAGGTCGCAGGTTTACCTCTTTCTTCAGATATGAAGGATAAGCAGAATTACTTGGGGAAAACACTTTCCAGAAAATTCACTAAGTCAGCAGAAAAGTTTTGCTATTTGTCACACACACAGCATATTATACTTCAAGACAGGCAATTAAGTAAAACATAAAATAAAACTGCTTAAAAGTAAAATTAAATAAACAACTTAAGTTTGCAAAACAATCTATACATCATCTATTAATAA
The DNA here is from genome assembly GCF_019279795.1 of Protopterus annectens. Lineage (NCBI taxonomy): Eukaryota > Metazoa > Chordata > Ceratodontiformes > Protopteridae > Protopterus > Protopterus annectens. Next base: position 191,450,134 of record NC_056746.1, on the reverse strand, counting down.
TCAGGAACATAAAAAGGTAATATGTATAAACCCAGCCACAGTTAATCTACCAGAACACTACTCTAGAAGACGTCACATAAGCAGATACTTCAGATAACTAGAGAAATATTGGAGTTTAGAATTGCTGTGATTTTATGAAAGAATCGGACTTCAAGTTCATAACACTGTACACTTTCAAAGTGGGAGACATTATTTAGTTTAAAAGTGATGCCATATAGCTATCATTTAATTATTTATTGAACAAACAGGTTGGTGGACTGAGAACCATTCTCAGATTTGGCGTGGGCCATTTACAAATTTAAATAAAAACAGTGAAAGTACATAAACATTTGATAACATTTATGCTACAGGGCCAGAACCAATAAAGCCTACACTATGTGTAGACAATATGTATTCAATAAAATTCGTATCACATTTTTTGTGCTTTGTAGTCACTTAGAAAGATTACACTGTGTACATGTAGTCTACACTACCCTTACAAATCCCTGTTAATATTTAAAGCTGCAAGAATATCAGTAGGAAAATTAAAATTAGGAGGAAGAAGGTGTGTATGTCTGTGTTGTCTGTTCACTCAGAACAGTGTACACTTAGTGTAGGCATTATTGAGTCTTGTTCATTGTCTTTTCTATAAATATGATGTTCACTCTCAGCAACTTCCAGACTGTCCTCCTCTCATATTCCTTTGCTTCCCTACTTCCCTTCTCACATGCTGTATAGGAGAGCCAGTGAACCTCCCACATTGTGATGTCAGAGATGCCTTGCCCAGCCCACCCTTAACCTAGCAAAAATGTCAAACTATAATCTCACTTTTCTGAAGAGCCCTACCGATATGTGACAAAGTGCAGGCAGAAGCACAGTAACAGCTGTAAAAACTAAGAGCATAAATTTGCAATGACCATGCATAGACATTAATTGCATGTTTTTACATAAGAAGCAGATGTCTGTCAAAATTAATTGACAACACTACATCAGATTACAAGAAGTATGCAATACCGTCATTTTCTTAAATTACCACTTAAAAAATATGTGGGTGCTGTCATGCAAGTCTGTGAAATATTTTGTGTTTATAGTACATCATTTGTTAGCTATTTAACCAAACAGGAAGGAAAAATAAGTGGGAGTTTGATGCTTTGCAAAACAGTGATTATTCTCAGTGCTATGGAGCTTAGTTCTAAATTTGACAGGAGGTGTGCAACAAAAGAAATCACCCACTGTAAGGAAGGAAAGGCTGACAAGAAAACAGTACATTAGTCTGGTCACTCGCTGTGAGCTGTCAATCACATGCAGATAATGGGACAAATTACCCTTAGCTCTTTGATATCTAGGGAAGGTATGTGTGAAGGGGAGGGGAGATACCTTGAAGAACTAGATTTCAGCCTTCACAAAAGAAATCAAGTTAGCATTTCTAAGAAGAAAAGAGCAATACAATGCACTTTTTAATCCTGTTCTGTAGCATTTGCACTGCTTGTGTTTGAAGTAGTCATTGAAAAAGGATAACATTTTAACCAAAAGTAGGTGATTATAACACAGCAGTGAATGCCTGTAAAACCAGTGGACTGACAGGAGCTTTAGGGAAAACATGACAAATCTAATGTAATTTTTTTTGGAGACAAACAATGCATTCTGGGATACTTAAAGGCAGACTAAACAGTCAGAATTATTTCAAGATGCCAGACCCCATGTGGTCAGAGTCAGAAATTGCATATAAAAATATCTAAAAAGCTCTAAATAGTCCCAGAGTGGTGTTCAAATGTAGGAAACACCAAACCATGATGGAATAAACATGTTTTTTTGAATCTGTGGGTATGGTTGTCCTTTAAAACAAGAAGCCCCTAACTATAGCAGCACATTGCTTTCTTCCCTGCTTCATAATTGTTTATCATAATTTTCTCACTACTGTGACTTCTAGATTACAGATTCGATGTATTATTTATTTCTAATTAGTAAGGTTAATGAATCCATCCATCCATCACAAATCCTCCTAGTTATACTTGGGCCCCAAAAGCAAGGTAAATGCAGTATATCTGGACATTTCAGGGCAGCCAATTAGACAACTTGTTTTGGAGAGGGGGAGAAAGCAAACAGGAGTGCATGCAGCCTGAATATAGAATGTAAATGGATATCAAAAATAAACTCCAGACTCTGGATCTGTGAAGTAGAAAAAACACTTAACCACTGCACCAGCAAGTTGCCATAACAAGTTAAAAGGCTGCACTTTTCAAAGAACCAGGCAAATATGATCCTGGACACCAACACTTTATTCATGAAAACAAACACAAAAATCATTAACACTTAACTTGATCACCGGGTTTTCGTCAGCTTTAGACTTCATCAGATGAAGTCTAAAGGTGATGTATCTGCCTAGTTCTTTGAAACGCGCAGCCTTTTTGCTCATTTGAATTCGTTGGCACTTTTTTCCTCCTTTATTTGGTTTTTGCCTTAACAAGTTTCTTAACTGTTTACATTAATACAAGAACCTCTTGTACCAAAACTAGTACTCTGATCCTTAGGATGTGAACTATTGCTCATTGTATTGTATCTAAAAAGGATTCACGCTCATGGCTAAGAAGGTTGTACTTATTTTCCTGAATTACAGTTTACAATGATTGCAGCTTTGAACCTTATTACAATATTTAAATGTAATATATAATCCAGTGTACAAGGGTGTTCTACTAAAACAGAATTTTTACAAAGGCAATTTGTTAGCTATATAAAATACATTAAAGACTGGTCCCACTGTGGATGTTTAAATACTTCATCTTATCTTGATGGTTTGTAGTAAACAGAACTTGTTTTTAAATCTAGTATTGACATTTTTACTAAAGAAAAAACATAACCTTAGTTTTTTTCATCTGACAGCACAAGAAACTTAATTTATACTAACAAATAGAATAAATCTAAGGTCAACTATAATCTTAAGCAAAATACCTTTCTACTTTAGGAAACCAAATAGCTTTAACCTCTTTAAAAGGAAAAAAACACTTGGAAACCTAAAATGCATTTTTTTCATCAAATCTTGAAAAACTATGATATATTAATACCTCAAGTCTTTCTGCTAAGTGTTTCTTATTATATTTTCTTACGCCCCACAATAACCACTATGGGGGTCTACCATAGTGATTTTTTCACAGCCTTTCTCTTCCACCCAGAATGTAGCTTGTCTTACTTTTATAAAACATTGGGGAGGGGTGGCATAATGTTTAATGTCTTAACCTCTCAGATACAAGGTACAGGGTATGGCTCTGACCTCTGCTTATTAGCTAGGCTTTTAATAGCCCACAGATTGATAGCCTAGTATTTACCTATGAACACATTCTGAATATAATAGCCTATTTTCTCTTTATTTAGTACAGTGACATTGATGTTCACTATTGGCTTCTTAGTCTCTGGAAGCAGTGTCATTTGTTTATTTTACTGAATGATGCTAATATGCATACAATGAAAATAGTATCTAACCTTAACATATTACATTTAAACATTTTCAACATAAACTACCTAAATTATAGAGTTTTGTTAGGTGGTCAGATTCTATAGTCTTAAAAATGCAAGGTCTTGCCATATCATTCATGAGGCTCCCCTGAGGTGTCAAATTCATCAGTTCCGTCTATTACTTCTTCTTATTCATTTGTGGCTAATAGTTGTCACTTCAATGAAACAATAATGCTTACCTAAAGACTGCTGTAACATGGATAAAAGCAAGACTTTACCTGCCAAAAAAATGGCAGTATTTACCGATCTGTTTTTGTAACATTGCAATAGAACTCAGACATGTTCTTTTTATAAAGACTTACCCAAAAACACTTTGGAAGACTTTTTATTTTACCCATTAATATGTGCTTTATGGCCCATTTACATACTTCAGCAGGACATAGGCCAGGAGTTATAGAAATGCAGTGCACTTCTGCAGAAGGGTTATGCAGTTAAGTGGTACACTTCATAGCAATGTATGCAGTCTATACATCTGTAAGCCAAGACAGATCATGCTTCTCTGTACCCTTTGTACTTTGGGATACAGAAATAGGCAGCACATCAACTACACAAATAAACACAATCATGCAGTGAAATACATGCATGGAAGCACAGGGCACAATGTTAGGGTGACCAAGTATCTCATTGTATGATTGAACAAGAACTGAAAACGTTAACTCATCCCAAACTAAAGCAGTACATGTAGTAGCTCTGCCGAGCTTGCTGGCATGCATACCTCTCAACTTCTTAGTGCAAGAAATCTGGACAAATCCTAACAAAATGGAGGGACAAAGGATCAAAAATAGGGACAGATTTTAAATATTGCTCTTATAAACTTATAATGTAGCTAAAGTAACAGAGTTTGTGTTAACATACAAATGATTTGAAGTCTGAAACTCCAATGTACGTCATTATTTGTTGACCTCAATCCTCAGATCATCCCAGTGATTTGCCAGAAAACCAGAAATTTTATGAGGAACAGAGCAAAAATATGATGCAAAAAATTTGGACATTCTGAAAATCTGGACAGTTAAGAGGTATGCTGGCATGTACTTCAGTAGAGCAGAGTATGACACAAGAGGCAGGGGACATGACTGGCTGAAGGTATGGTGGGGTCAAGCAAAATCATAATGCCTGCTGTCCCAGCCAATAGGGACATTAGTGTGATCCATCACTGGATGATGAATCAGGCTTTCTGGTGATATGGGCCACACCCTCCTTTGGTGATCCAATGGTCAGGTCTTGCTGCTCGAGCAGATCTACAGTCCAGCCTAGGGGGCTGTCCATCTGGGCCATGTATCTGCCCACTGATCTAAAACACAGCTTCCACCACCACCATGTTTAGCTGTGGTGGGTCAACTCAGGCAATGCAGGTGAGCTACCTGTTGGGGATGTGCCAGGATCCCCCTCTGGTAAGGCACTCCTATTCTCATCACTCTCAACTCATCAGCAATAACCTCATCAGAGGCAGGCTATACTTAAACTGCCTGCTAAAAAAAATCAATCATCTGGGCTGCAGTGAGCAGATAAAATGGGAAGTTAGACAAAGTGAAACTGTCCAGACAATGGATTGAATATATATATATATATATATATATATATATATATATATATATATATATGTATATATATATATGTATATATATATATATATATATATATATATATATGTGTGTGTGTGTGTGTGTTTCTATAATTAGTTGTCTAATGATCATTATGCTGATGACCATAATATTGATGCTTTTACACTGAAACAAGGAATGTGGGCATGTACTGTGCATGCTCCATGGATTACTCCAGAGGGAGACAAGCCACATCCCAACATGCCTTGCTAGTTATATAGACAAACTCTGAGATCACACAGTTCCCAGGGAAAGGGAACATTTCCCTACTAGGGGACTGACAATTTCATACACATATCGACCACCTGTTTATGTTAACCAAATGGATGTTGTCATAGTGATTGTTTGATCTCTAATTTTATATATATATATATAGTATGTATGTGCTTATATATATATATATATATATATATATATATATATATATATAGTTTGCATGTGTTTATATATATATATATATATATATATATATATATATATATATATATATACATACACACACACACACATATATATATATTATATACACACACACACACACACACACACACACATATATATATATATATATATATATATATATATATATATATATATATATATATGGGTCTACTTTGTTTCATTGAAAGTTTATTTCACTGAATTTGAATTCACCCTGACCAGATCGCTGAAAGCACAAATTACTGAAAACTCAATTCACTGAATCTCATTTCACTGAAGTGAAGTACTGGCACTGTGTAGAGTACTGTAAGGCAAGTAAAAGGTATATGCCATTTTCCCCACTGTAGTGTGATCCTGGAGTTAGTAGTATATATAGTTGGGGGGGTGGTGGGTGTAGTCCTCCACCTAGTTTGGTTTTATATTATATTTCACCAAAAGCTTCAAAACAATACATTTTAAATCACAGGGGTGAATTCAAATTCAGTGAAATGAGTTTTCAATGAAACAAAGTAGACCCATGGATTCCCCTACACATTATCAAAATTTCAGAACATCGAACCTCTCATCATCGAAGACCAGAGGATCGAAGTGCTGAAATATTGAACCTACAAAAAAAATAAATAAAAGTGAAAACTTCTTACTTCAAATTTTTGCAGAGGAACAAGTCCACCCCCGCACCCCCCGCTACTTAAATATACCAACTCCAAGATCGCACTACAGTGAACAGAATGGTAAAGTTCTCGTTCCACACTGTATGGCGATCTCTATTCAGAAGATTCGATATTTCAGCACTTTGATCCCCTGGTCTTTGATAATCAGAGGTTCGATGTTCTGAAATTTCGATCCTGTGTAGGGTTCATCTTATACCAATAAAGTTCCTGTTTAGCTGCGGCGGTTGTGGTGTCCTATCTTTGTTTTGTACTCTCTCTCTCTCTCTCTCTCTCTCTCTCTCTCTATATATATATATATATATATATATAGGTCTGCTTCTAAATCTTGAAAGCTCATAATCTTGAAATTCAAAATACTGAGTCCAAAATCTTGAAAGTTCAAAATACTGAAAACTCAAAATACTGAATTTCATAATATTGAAAAAACAGAGTACACTAACACTTACAATATTCCAGCACAACTACATAACAAAACATATTACTATTCAACTATATGAAAGGGGGGCAAGCCCCCTGCACCTCCATGTGGGGGGCTGCACCCCCCACACCCCCTGCTACTTACATATATCAACTCCGAGATCACACACCGAAGAAAATGGCAAACATACCATTATGTGCTTCACGACTGCCTGTTGTAACCTTAGTGATATTCCCTTTTAATTTAAAAGTAAAACTACAATCCACTCTGCTACAGGCCCCATGAAGGCTCAGTGTCTCTCCAACCTAACACCACTCTTAAGTATTCAACTCCGGTACCACCTTTAACATTCCTATAAGGAAAGTGCAGTCCGGGTCTGAACTGTCTGCAAACAGCTACAGTTAACTTTGAACCTAACACCACTCTTAAGTATTCAACTCCGGTACCACCTTTAACATTCCTATAAGAAAAGTGCAGTCCGGGTCTGAACTGTCTGCAAACAGCTACAGTTAACTTTGAACCTAACACCACTCTTAAGTATTCAACTCCGGTACCACCTTTAACATTCCTATAAGAAAAGTGCAGTCCGGGTCAGAACTGTCTGCAAACAGCTACAGTTAATTTTGAACCTAACACCACTCTTAAGTATTCAACTCCGGTACCACCTTTAACATTCCTATAAGAAAAGTGCAGTCTGGGTCTGAACTGTCTGCAAACAGCTACAGTTAACTTTGAACCTAACACCACTCTTAAGTATTCAACTCCGTACCACCTTTAACATTCCTATAAGAAAAGTGCAGTCCGGGTCTGAACTGTCTGCAAACAGCTACAGTTAACTTTGAACCTAACACCACTCTTAAGTATTCAACTCCGGTACCACCTTTAACATTCCTATAAGAAAAGTGCAGTCCGGGTCAGAACTGTCTGCAAACAGCTACAGTTAACTTTGAACCTAACACCACTCTTAAGTATTCAACTCCGGTACCACCTTTAACATTCCTATAAGAAAAGTGCAGTCCGGGTCTGAACTGTCTGCAAACAGCTACAGTTAACTTTGAGTATGTGTCTAACTGTTTGAGCCAATCTTCATTTTCCCCTGGAGAGCACTGTGCTTTGGCTGTAAGCAGCCCCCCCCCCCACCACCACCACACACACACACATCTTCCACTTTCTCTTATTCCCTTCTGTTAGCAAATAGTATCAATAACTGATCAATACTGTGTGTTTGTTTATTTAAACTATACCACAGTAGCCTACTGATACAAGGTTATCCTGGTTTTCCACCTGAGAAATTAAGACAAGACTTACAGTTTCAGAGCAGTCCTTGGTCAATTGTGATTGTTCTTAACACATACTTGTCTTGCTTTGGCTCATTAGCAGCAGTACAAAGAATTGCCTGCTCACACCCTTGTTCTCCCCTCCCCTTCCCTGTTTATTACCTTAAGACAATCCCAGAGTTAATAAATATTACCTGTGGCAGGCACCATTTGTAAAATTACAATCCACTCTGCTACAGGCCCCATGAAGGCTCCGTGTCTCTCCAGTAAGTGTTTTACAACTGTAAATGTCTATTTATGTTGAATTGTATTAGACATTTTACAACTGTATATGTTTATGTTGAATTTCAAGCCTGTACTCCAATCTTCTTACTTACACTATCAGACTATTTACCCCACTCATAGGACCAAAAACTGGGACTGGGTTAGCCCCGCTCCGCTTCGCCCTCACTACGCTCGGGCTCGCTTCACTCCCCTCCCTGCCCCCTTATCCCACCCGCCCCCACTGTGTCTACATTTATAGCCACTAGGCCACACCCCTACTTCCTCTCCAACCTACACAACTTCCTCTCCAATTTCCTCCCCCCCACCACTTTACTGTTTAACCACTACTATTCCTCTGAAGCACATTGACCCCACCCATTGATGACATATAACATGTCTATAAATAATTATAAACTCCTTCCTCTTATCTTACCACTCTTAATTCTGCCATACTTTCTTACTAGCTATGAAAATCTCACATTCGTAGGTTTCTCTTATCCAAAATGCCAAACCAAGACCCCCCTACCTCCACTGACTGCGGAACTTGCCCACTGCTACACTACCCCAAAAATGATAAATTCCTACCACTTGCTTCTAAAAAAAACACTCCAATCAACACCAAAATCCAAATATGAACTAAAACTACTATTCAAAGTTATTAGACTACTAGCGTATCTAAGAAAAAACATAACCAAAGATGGGGACATCCATCCTAATCCAGGCCCAACCTTAACTCAAAATCCTACCAGCCTACCACTCTTCCACCGAGTGGTCAACTCCCTCCTAATATGCCACTTAAACATTAGAAGCCTAAACAATAAAATACATAGTCTGCATGCTGTACTAGCCACATACCTCCCCAACATAATGTGTCTATCTGAAACATGGCTCCGGCCATCAACCAAAGACAATGAGATCCTGCCTCCTGGTTACAATATACTTAGGGCAGATAGAGTAAAGAAAAGAGGAGGTGGAATAGCCGTCTTATATAATAGCACACTTAACATCATAACTAACCCTATACAACCACCCCAGGTCTCTAACACTGAAATACTAGCTCTAAAAATTCTACTAAATAATCATAAGGGCATTAACCTAATTGTCACCTATATTCCCCTGGGAACAATGTAGAAACACTAGAGGTCATTCTACATTGGATAGCCAACAACTACCCTCAAGAAACCATTGTCCTGGGCGATGTTAATATTGACTGGAACCAATGCACAGCACAGTCCAACCCCATCCCTGTTAACCTACATGGATTCTCTCAGATAATATCATCTACCACACGTACAGGTAACAATAACCAAAAAGAGAGTATACTAGACTGGATACTCACCAACAGTCATCCCCAGAACTATATGTCTGGAACTCTCCCTAATGATCTTAGTGATCACCTGCTCACATACATCATGAAAGACAAAATTAATTGTACAAGCTTACCTATTTATAGGTCTATCAGATCCAAGAAAAACTTTGACCCAACTAAATTTCAACTTGAACTCAAATCATGTAACTGGACAAAACTAAAGTTCCTTCCCCTTGATGAGGCAGTGTCATCATTTAACAATTCATTCCTTACTATACTCGACTCGCATGCCCCTAAACGCTCAATAAGAATTAAAACTCAACTAGCACTCTGGCTAACAACAGACACCAAAACCAAAATAACAACTAGAGACAAAGCGTGGGATAAATGGCGCACTACCAAACTACCCCTAGATCGTATCAAATTCCAACAACTTAGAAATGAGACTAAAAAAGCCATCATACTAGATAAGAAAAATTACTTCTACAATCTGCAACATAAACATCAGAATAACCCTCAAAAGTACTGGGCAGGCATAAATAAACTTCTCCAACCAGGCAAATCCACTACTCCGACCCCAGGAACATTATCTGACAAGAGCCAAGAAGATATAGCCAATTCATTCAATATTTTCTTCACAGAAACCATCCAGTCATTAGCTAACCAACTTTCTCCTCCCCACACTTCTATAAACACTATACCCGACTCACCACTCTCTTTATCCACATCCTTTATCAGATCCCTTTTGAAAAAACTGAAGCCAACCACCCTTTCAGCCAATCTTCTGTCGACTGAATACCTGCAAATTGCTGCAGATGTCGTAGCCTACCCTATCTCAATCCTAATTAACAGAACCATAACTGAGGCCTCAATCCCCTCAATTTGGAAAATATCCTATGTTATTCCACTCCACAAAGGAGGTTCATCCACAGAACTATCCAATTATAGACCTATAGCCATACTATCACCACTTGCCAAAATTATGGAAAAGTGCATGCACAACCAACTAATGCTCTATCTAACCCAAAATAAACTACTCACAGACTCTCAACATGGATTCAGACCCCATCATAGTACAACCACTGCCCTCCTCTCTTTTACTGAAAACATTAATCTTAACCGAATAATAAAAAATATCCTCCGCTCTCTTCCTGGACCTATTGAAAGCCTTCGATATGGTAAACCATCAGTTACTTCTATATACTTTAAAACCCTGTATCTAGATACTCCAGCCCTTGACTGGTTTCAAGCTTACCTCACTGGGAGACAACAAGCAGTAATGTGGCAAAACAAGCTCTCCTGCCTACTACCAAATACCATAGGAGTTCCTCAAGGTTCCATATTAGAACCTCTCCTCTTTTCAGTCTTCATAAACGACATCCAAACAGTCATCCCTGAAGCCACCTGCATTCAATATGCAGATGACTCGACTATAATATGTTCCAATGCCTCTCTTGCAAATCTACTAACTACCACCCAACATAGCTTCACCAAAGTCGAAAACTGGCTTGCCAACCATCTCCTGATCTTAAATCCAAACAAAACCAAGTTACTAATCTTCTACCCAACCAATAGATCTCCGACTGAAAACTTCACTATAAAATCCAATAATGGGACCATCATCTTCCCAGACACCTATACAAAGCTATTAGGAGTAAACATTGACAATAAACTCAGATTTGATATACATATCAACCATGCCATTAAGTCAGTCAACAAGAAACTTGGGACCCTATATAGAATTAAAGCCTTCCTTACCCCGAATGCCAGGGCAGCCACAGCCCATTCACACCTTCTCTCTACCCTACTATATGCCTCTCCTGTCCTCACTCACCTTAACAAATCTGATCTGGCCAAGCTCTCATCCTGCTATAATCACATTGCCAGGTTCGTTACAGGCCTACCCTACAGAACACACCACTGTACTAACCTGAAAAAGCTTGGATGGATAGAATTCCCACACCTTCTTCACCAGTCCCAACTCATAGAGGCCTTCAAAATCCTTAAACAACCTGAGAATACCCCAGCACTAAAAAACTTAATGACTCCCTACTCCAATCTAAGCTGCCTTCGCTCAGCAAACAGACTCCTTGTCCAAACAACTAAATCTCTCAACCTAGGTGGTGACGCTATTTGCCAACACCACTGGTAAAATATGGAACTCTCTCCCAAATAACATCACGCTTGCAACTTCTCTAAGTCAATTCAAAAATAGTCTAAAACTCCACTTCAAGTCACACTGGCTATGTCCTTGCTCAAACCCAGACTAGCTCTGTGCCATTAACTAAAACATAAACAACTAGCTAAGATGATAAGTACTTTGTATACTGTGATAAAGAAATATGTATCCTGTCTAACTCTATGTCATTATACTGCCTACCGTCCTTGCTAATATGTTATTAATGTTACATTTGTAATAATCTCAGAAATAGTAATGGCAGTCTTGTACTTGTATGTAAATAGCCTATGTTTTTGTTAAGTTCTTTCAGCTCATTTACTGTACCTAATTATCAATGTAACTCTGTTGGAGCTTTTCTCCCCGGGTCTCCGCTGAAAAAGGACATGTATCCAGTCGGACCATCCCGGTTAACAAATGTAAAATAAATAAATAATAAATAAAATAATTTGCTATACAACAACATAACTCATCTTAGTGTAGCAAAGTGTAATCTCAGAGTTGATATATGTAAGTAGTAGGGGGTGTGGGGGCATAGCCCCCCTGCTTATAGTTGGAGAAGAGTAATATCTTTTGTTATGTAGTTGTGCTGGAATATTGTAAGTGTTTCAAGATTTTGGACTCAGTATTTTGAATTTCAAGATTATGAGCTTTCAAGATTTAGAAGTGGACCCATATATATATATATATATATATATATATATATATATATATATATATATATACAAATATATACATACACACACAAATATATATGTGTGTGTGTGTGTGTATATATATATATATATATATATATATATATATATATATATATATATATATATATATATATATATATATATATATATATATATATATATACACATATATATGACTCTTGTAGGTTTTGTCAACAAACGCAGGGGGTGTTGTGTTGGAGCCGAGGGTTACAGATGTCAAAGGTATATTTTGTCCAGACAGGTGAGGGTTGGGAGTGAGATTGTTTTTGCATGACTTTGTGAGTTACGGTTTGGGTTAGGTGAAGGATAGGTGTTAGGTAAAGGGATAGATGTAGTGTTTTTAATATGTATATGTGCGTGTTTGTGTGTGCAACTGTGTCTTGTGTACTGGCAGTGTTATGGGAAGGTTTTCATAAAGGAAAGGTGTAGGTTAAGGGTTGGTGGAAAGGGCAGTGTTAGAGTTAGCACTCATTACTAAGGTGGACAGGGGAGAATAAGGATGAATTCCTGCCTTTCCTTAAACCTCAGTCCTTCTCCAGAACATTATTCTGCATATATTTTTCCCACAATTTTCGTTTATTTCTATGTAATTTACTGCATTCTTTTTCTAAAGATCCCACTTTCAGTTCCTTTATCTGTTTTACAGTATTCAGTATTTTAAATACAGCTGATTTAAACTTTGATTTCCATTTTCTAGCAACTGTTTTTTGCAGCCACCAGAATTAAACTTAACAAGGCTTTATTATGTCTAGGCAATTCAGATCCTGTAACCCAGCTCAAGAGAATCATTTCCTTAGTTACATCCAATTGCTCACCCAATATTTCTGACATAGTACTCTATTTGGAGTTTTTTTTTTAATCTGCCAACTCATTACACTCTCAAAACATACCCATGCAAACACTTCTAAGCAAAAATTCTAAACTTTTTAGACATTGTTGCATACTTGGTAGCCATACATATGTCCTCCCATTGTTCCCTTGTTGCTTATCCAGTCTCTGTATCTCTTCCCAATCTTTTATAACCTCCTTTAATCGATTCTTGTAGTTATCATGCAATATTTTATATGCTCTACTGTTTATCCATTTTTAACAGCATTGTCTGTTCTAGATTCAACTAAAAATTCTACCAGAGCAAGTCTCTCACTTAAGGTTCCCCTATCCCTTTCTCTTTGCCTATATTCTGATATCCATCCTTGATAGGGAAGGTAATCTCTAGCCTGCAGTCCAAACGTCCTCTTGGCCTCATCCCATTCTATCATTTTTCCCTCTCTAGTTATTTGCTCCCAATACCTTGATTTCTTTGAGAGTTTTCTCTAGTAAATTCCAGTCCACACTTGCCTGTTCTCTGTACTCCTACTTGCAGTCATCCCTATTGGCAAAATCTTCTTTCTCCTCTTGTGTTGGCTTAGTTCTTAGCATACTTTATGAATATAATATTATGTATTGCTGTTGTAATTCTCCTTAATAATTTGAATATAAAATCCCACTCTCTCCATATTTCCTGATTTTTTTCTTGAATTCCCAATGCTTCATCATCATTTGTTTCCACTTTGTATTATAACCTTCTGCTTGTGTTATGTATAAGAGCCTCAATTGTTCATGGGTTCATAGGAGATTACTAGGCTAATGACTTAAGAGTCCTTATAAGCCTAGTCAATAAAACTGAGTTTACCCAATAAATGGCCCCTAGGGTCAAGAAGATGGCATGGATTTGTGCTTGTACATTGAGTATCTTACAGACTGCCACTGTCCATAAGTGACACAGGCACTTCTCTCAGGTGTGATCCTAAACAGGGGATGCAGATGTCCTGCATTTGGGATGATATTAGTCCGTATGTGAAGAGATCAGCTCCTGCATCTGGAGGTTATAGGGCTCTGGTGTTAAGATCTTAAACATGGGATGTACAGGTGATGGGATCCAGCAGATAGTGTAATGGCATCTGTGTGATACTACATATGGACCCAAAGCCCTGCCTATGGGGAGATGGAATTCTACACAAAGTTGAAATCAGTTCTGGCATGTGGTATGACGGAATCCTGCATGTAGTGTAATGGCATCCTGGTGATACTACACTACTTATGGGACCAAAGTCCTGCCTATAGGGAGATGGAATCATACACATATGGAAATGAGTTCCAGCATATGATGAGACAGAATCCTGCTTATTGGATAATGTGGTCATGGTGAAAATATCCATCTCCTATTTTCCCAAATGAAGAAACTCTCTTTGGAATATTAGAATGAATAGAGGGCAGGTATTTGAAGCTGAAGCTATCAGCTTCTGTTTCATAGTTCAGGACATACCAGCTATATGTCAACAATGCAGTTAATGAAACATAAAAATGTAATTTCTTTTTTTGAGAAACTTCCTTCCACAGACACCATTCAGGGGTCTGTGCACAACCAATGTAAATAACAAAGTTTGCCCACACAGACCGAATGCAGGGGCGTATGCATATTTTAAATATCAAACTCTGCCCCTACAGGCCCCAAGCAAGGTGCTATGCACCTGCTTAAATAACAGCTGTGCTTCTCCCATGTAGAGTGCTATGTACCACCTGTTTAAATAGCAAATTGTGCTCCCCACAGGCCGATACAGGGTGCTGTGCTCCACCTGTTTAAATAAAGTCTGCTCCTGCAGGTCCCATGCAGGGTGTTGTGTACCACCTGTTTAAGTAGCAAACTCAGCCCTCTCCCATTTTTCCCATGAAATGCACATCCTAGAGGTTGCAAATACATTGCACAAGGTCTAGATCACAATTCCCAGTCACATGGACTCCAAGTACATTATAATACATAAATTCAGCCATAAAAAATTAAAAAAATAACCCAGCTCTGTGGCATAGAACCCTGACTACTATCCAGACAATCCATGTTCAGCTAGAGGCACTGATGCTGGAAGAGCATGGCAGCAGGAGGGTAGGAGTGAGGGCTAGCACTGGCTTGATTAAGCAGGGCAGATGGTATGGTAATGGTTTAGCTGGCAAACAAGGAGGGGTGCTGAGCATTAACTTAGACTTGTGCACTTTAAATGGTGGGTGACACTGCGGGAATGCAGCAACTCCAGTACAGAATGAACATTTCTGAACAGACAGCTGAAAGTAACTATATAAGATGGCTTCTTCCTGCTACACTGTTATATAGCTACAGCTTCAGTTCAAATAAGCACATGATCATCATTACTTGGTACTTTTACTCATTGAAAATAGTGTGTTTCTGTTTGTCATATACATTTTTTGCATCTTGTTGTTGTCTGTTGCAGTGCAATACACTTGTTATGCAGTTAACAGACCACATGTCTACTGTCCATCGTCAATGATTAAGGTATTTTTTTCTCTGAATAACAGAGGGCGCTATTGTACAATGTTGCATATCCTGCAATCTACAACCAGTCCAATCAGCAATAAAATCATAAAGCAGCTGGTAGAAACAAAAGTTTAGGAATGCATTTCTTTCCACAATGCTTACTAGGGAAATTTTGATTAACCTGATGACATACCTCTCAACTGTCAAGATTTTCACAGAATGTCCAGATTTATGCCTCATATTTTTGGTCTATTCCTCATAAAATTTGCAGTTTTCTGGCAAATCATTAAGGACTGAAGTCACTAAATAATGACACGTTTGAGTTTCAGGTTTCATAAACTTAAATAAATGTATGCTAATGCAAATCACTGTTACTGTAGCAAATTTCTAAGTTTATAAGACTAATATTTAGAATCTGTACCTCTTTTTGGGACTTTGTCCCCCCATTATTTCTGGCTTTGTCCAGATTTCCTGCACTGACAGGTTGAGATATATGCCTCATGACTCCTTTGCTAAGAAAAAAAAATGTAGCCAACAGGGCCATGTACTTACATCCTACACATGTTCTTTTTTTTTTTTTTTTTTTTTGACACCATCGTTTAAGAAGGAAGGAAAGAAGGAGTCAATGGACAGCCAACAAGTTACATTTGTGTAGCTGGATATTGCCTTTTTAACTTTGACTAATAAGAATCAAAACAAGCAAATAGCATATACCATATAGGTGGCAGTACACTAAACACAGAAAGTGTGATAAGAGACTTAGGGACACAGGTGGACAGTGGTCTCACCTTCGATAACCACATCGCCACAACAGTCAGGAAATCCTTCTATGTGGCACACCTCATCACGAAGGGCTTTTCATCCAGAAAAAAAGGAGGTCATTGTCCCACTGTATCATCCCTCATTAGACCCATTATAGAATACAACGCCCCATTTGGTATGTACCTCTCAAGACATCTGCAACAACTGGAAAGGCCTCAGAAATACTTCACTAAAAGAATCACAGGCCTAAAGCAGATGCCCTACACTGACCGCCTTAAAAAACTCCAGCTATACTCTGTTGCATATTGTCTACTCAGAGGCGACCTCTGCTTAACATACAAGGCCATGTCAAACCCAGAGCTGTTGGACATGCTACACTTAAAGAAATCCCAATCCCTCAGAGCTACACGCTCCAGGGATCTAAACCTTGTCATCACAATAAACAAAACATGCTGGAGGGATAGGTTCCTGACCCAGAGACTCCCCAGACTCTGGAATAGATTGCCCATACATGTCAAGCAGAGTGCCTCTTTGGACCTCTTCAAGAGGAACCTTGACGATTGGATGGGAGAAAGGAAATTCACCCCAGGGATCACGTCAGTCACCCTGCTAGACAGGGGTCCAGGAAAGTAAATAATGTGGGAAGAAATAGCCAGGGAATTGTTATGGCTAGGCTTGTATAGGCCCTAGGGCTGATAGCCTAGTACCAACCTAAGAACCTATGAACCAAATGTTAGTGCCAAAGGCTTCACATAGGTTGTGTGTGTGTTAAAAAATGACAGTCAAGAGACAGTGGCATATTTTCTAGTATAAATGTAAAAATACTTCATATGAAAACAGTTCTGAAAGTGAAAAGAGTTTTTAGTAAAACTAATTTTTAACTACAGACTAATTACTTCTATTTGGAGCTATAATAATAATAATAATAATAATAATAATAAGATCATAGAAGGTTATTAGGCTATTGGTCCTGAGGCCCTTATAAGCCTATTCAAGAGTTTAGCCCATGTTTATACAAATCAGCACCCGATGCTCCTGTCCAGCAGGGACATGGGTGGAATCCCAGGGGTATATTTTCTGTTTTCCATCCAGTTATCCAGATTGCACTTAAAAAGGGGTAAAGAGGTACTCTACTTGATGTGGAGAGGGAATCTATTCCATAGTTGGGGGAGTGTCTGGGACACAAATCTGTCCCGCCAACAAGTTTTGTTGATGTCACAGACCAGGTTGAAGCCATGCAGGTGGGTTAGTCGAGTGAAGCTTGACTTACGGATATGCAGCAGTCCATCAAGGTAGGGTCTATGATCGCCTTGTATGCCAGACAATGATCACCTCTGAGGAGTCTGTATGAAACTGAGTAGAGGGGTAGGGCTTTTAGCCTATCTGTGTATGGTAGATTATTATTCTTATTATTATTAACATTTGTTGACCAGGAAAGTCCACTGGGTCAGAGACCCATTTTCAGTGGAGGCCCGGGGAGAAAAGCTCCACAAGCAAAATACAAACGAAACAATAATTAAATACAAAGAGACAATGTTACTGATATGACAGGAAAAAAAACATATAATATATATATATATATATATATATATATATATATATATATATATATATATATACAACATTAAAGATATGACAGGTGAAACAATAAAACAAGAAGTTTACAATTGAATAGTAGTGTTACATCATTTCAATCTTTACTAAAAATACAAACAGGAGGACCTCCACCAAGGTAAAGTGCTTACACAAAGCACAAATCCAAGGAAAAAAAGCAGTTACCAAATAATATGGAAATAATTTATTCTTCAGATAAATACAATGGCAGGTAAAAAACAAAATAAAATCCAAACACTGTATTGTAAGCGCTTTCGGGTGACTATCCTTCTTCAGACAAATGAAGATACAAACAAAACGCATTTTAAACTATAGTTAACCAATCAGTGTTCAGTATTGAACCCGCCTTTTCTTTAAGGCGGGCTTAATAGGAATTACTTCATTGAGACCAGGCTGTCTATGTGCTGTTAATTCTATAATCCATTTAGCCTTTTCACATTCTGTTCTGTTAACAGTGTCGCCCCCTCTGTTTCCTTGAGGTATGAGGCTAATAACCTGAAATTAAAATGCACGTCCTGAAGCAGCTAGAATGTGTCTGTAAAGTGCATTATGTTCCTTTTTGAACCTAATAGCTGATAAATGATTCAAAATCCTAGTTTTTAGCGTGCATTTGGTTTTGCCTACGTAATAACTGCTACAGAACTGACATGTGGCTAGGTGTATCACGTTCATGGATCTACAATTTGCGTTCATTACAAAATTATAAATTCTACCTTTATGGGGATGGGGCAATGTAGTCATAGAGCTGATATAACTACAAGCCTTGCAAGAACCACATGGCCTTGTCCCTTTTCTCATAGTCATCTGTCTACAAACTCTACCACCTTCTCTATTAAACAAATACTTAAGTTATTCTGCCTGAACCCAAATGATGGTGTAACCCCCTGCAATAGTAGACAACTTCGCATCTGAAGTAAGTATTTTCCAATTATTTCTAATAATATCACAGACACCTTGTATATTACTACTATAGGTGAGCATGAACCTGGGGCATCTATTAGATGAATTACCAATGGTGGAAAAACTCCTATCAGCTCCATCTGAACTAAACCATGGTCGCATTTTACTTTGCCTATGAGCCTTCTGTCTGGCTAGAGTCTGCCCCACTTGCAGTTCATTATAACCCCTATCCACAAAATGATCTTGTAATTCATGTATTTTTGTCTCAAAATCTTGCTCTTCAGTACATAACCTGAAAATCCTATCTAAATGACCCTTAATAATATTACTGAAGGTGAATTGAGGATGCATGCTGTCTCGTGTCAGCAAGCTATTTTTCCAACATTGCTTTCTGAAAAGTGTCATATTAAAGCCCCTTGCATCTTGTATCAATCTGATGTCTAGAAAATCTATCTCTGTAGTTGAATGCTTCATAGACAATTTCAAGAATATGGTAGATGTACCCATATAGTTGACAAAGTCAATCAGCTCTGCCTCATTCCCCCCCACAACAAAGAAATATCATCCATGAATTGCATGTAAAGATGTATCTTATCCTTTCACATATTCTGCTCCCCTAGTACATATTGCTTTTCCCAGAATACTAGGACTAAGTTGGCATAGGTGCTCGCACAGGGGGTGCCCATGGCTACCCCCTGTGTCTGCCTATAATAACATCCTTCACATAAAAAAACATTATATTAGCATTGTTGAGTAATTATACAACTCGTATTTGCCTTGTTCATCTCCAAAAGTTTAGACATAATGCATTTCAGATTCTGTGGTAAACAAGTCTTTTGTGTCATGTTAGGAAATATAAATTGGTAGAGAGATGGGTATGGGTGATGATCTGCAGTTTAAGACCCAGGTGGAGGTACAAGATAATGATACACAGATTTTTTTTTTTTAGAATTAAAAAAGGCCAGCTTTCTTTACTGTGGTATATGAAACAGGTAGGTTGGTTACTTGATAGTGACTACAAATTGCTAGGGCTCAGGGTTGCCACATGGGCGGCAGCAATGAATTCCTTAACTTTTCCTTTACTGTATGATACAGAAGAGAAATATCCATATGTGTGCATGTTATATTGCACTTGTTTTATCACCTCAATTGCAAACCTGCTAGGGTAGTCACTGATAATACAAAACAGTATGCAAAGCAAACAATAAATTACAAGTTAAAAGCTCATAGAAATTCTTAACCATCCATTTTTCTGATAACTCACTTTATTCTTTATAGGGCTGTGGTGTGGGAACACCAAAGCCTATATTGTAGTGCACTAAGAATGTGAGTTTTTGTTGTTGTTTGCCTGTATATTGCTTTAATTTCTGCTATGCTGCATGACTTCACCCTTGTTTGAGTAGGGTTATGCAATATTACTCAGCTTTTCCTGGCTGAAATATGTTCACTGGAAGTGACTACATTTGTGATCCCTCCTACACCAAGAAAGTCCCTAATTTAACTAATTTATAGCTAATACTGAGACTTGTATTGTTACCAGTATTTTGAAAGTTTAGAATTGTTTTAGCAAGTTTTCTCTTGTGAGAAAATGGGATTATGTTATATTTTGAGCTATTACTTGATGGAAATGAGCTAGCATTGTGAGTTTTTATTGGTTGTTGGTTGACTGTGCATTGTTTTAAATTCTGCTGCCTTGCAATCTGTTTAATCCTGCTTGTTGCTTAATCTGTTTGTAAGCTGTTACTTATTTATCTAATTTCATTGACGCAACCTTGGTTATCATGACCTCTTGCACTTCATACCCTTGTACCTATTGACCAATCTTCTAATTATATATATTCATAAGTAAGTACTAGGTTAGCTGTCCTTGTGGGCCATTTTAAACCAGCCAATTTCCATTTTTGTGTGGAAATAATCACATATGGTTATAGATTGGCC
This sequence comes from Protopterus annectens, assembly GCF_019279795.1. NCBI lineage: Eukaryota > Metazoa > Chordata > Ceratodontiformes > Protopteridae > Protopterus > Protopterus annectens. The sequence goes on along the minus strand of NC_056746.1, from coordinate 191,429,248 downwards.
TTTTCCATCCCATTGTTGATAGTTACACATTACCCCTAACAGGAGCAGTCTTAGGTCAACTGACTCCCTAGGCAAAAGGGCTCCACGGCACCCCCATCCTGGTCTACCTACACCAAATTAATAATGGAAAAGCGCCCCTACCAGAGCGGCATCCTAGGCGGCCACCTAGTTGGCCTATGCCTAAGGCTGGCTATGACCCCTAATAGGAATGATTTGGATCATGCCATGGATAATTTAGTGGGACACATGCATGGGATAAAGCATTTAGGAGCTACATCTGTCCATTAGTAGCACAGAGACAGTCCTGGCATAACTTTTCTGTTTCCCATATATTGGTGCACTTCTCCTAGACCTAGACTCAAATGGATGTCCAACAGACATTCTTCTATTGCCAAGTAAAATGAAAAGTGAACTACTCCAAACAATTAACACAAAAACAAATGAACCATGGTAAAACATCACCACTCCAGCCACTTTATTAACAATTCCAATCCATAAAAGACTAAGCGCTTTCACCCAGTGAATCCAGGGCTTCTTCAGAGTCTTCAACTCTTCTATTGTCGTTCAAAGCATTTGGTGTTCTTAGACAGCAGGGATGGCTTTAGGTGAAATGGTACTCTAGCAGAAGGCTCCTAGGTGCCCCCCCCCACTGCTGCACTCCACACAATCCCCCAATGCCATACCCCAGATCATCCACATTTTTGTCCTTTTCTCACATTTTGACTTAATAACCAGCTTTTTCCTGCATCCTTTCAATGCACCCTAACTGGGCCAGACTGCAAAAACTATGGGGAAATAATTCAATCAAGCTGTGGGTTTGGGGTGACACTAGGCTCCCAGAAGCCATATGGCTTCTAAATGTTTGTAAGTTCATTTTTCCCCAAACCTTTGATCCAGTGATGACTTGAAAAAAAATATGACTATGGAAAGAAATTCAGTCTTACTCTTCAACTTTGCTTTTTCCAGCACACCCTAAATAGCCAAGAATACATTGTAAGTAATAACCCAGGAACAGATAATCAAATTAAGCCAGCATCTGGGGGCCACTGAGCACCCAGAAGCCATGGGATTATATATGCTGTGAGATGCATATTAGAGTTGTTTCCTTATCTTTTGATCCAATAATGGCCCAAACAAAAATAAGTTAAGCCTTATATGTATTTCTCTGGTGTAAGACTGTGATGAAGACTTAATGGCCACAGTCATATTTCAAGTAGGTGCTGTCAAATATGTGTACAGAACACCTCCTCACTCCTTCCCTGAAAAACAGACACTTTTGTTTAGTAACACTCTATCAGACAAGGACAAAACTGAATGAACAAACAGAATAATAACATATTTCAAATTCTTGCTGTCAGATAACAGCATGCCTCCTTACCCCTACCCTGTATATGTGCCTAATGTTTGAGTATGAGGAAAATTAAAAAAAAAATAATGATCACAGTAATATATTCCAACTTATTGCTCCTAAACAGTGCACTGCCCATAGGCAAACTATAGTCATCTTCTGTGCATATCTCTGAGGTTTGTGTGTTAAATTGAAGAAATGATGACCACACTATGTACAGCCCCCACATAAGCTAACGCAACACCCCATGCACACATATCAGAGATTTGATTGTAAGAAAAATGAAAGTAGTAATTATCAAATCTTCCCCAGCTCCCCAAAAGCTATGGTGACTTTCTATGCACACCTCTGGGCAGACCTGGTTTTAGATGAAATGAGGTTTATGGTAGAGACTACAACTAAGTGCCTGTCAAAATCCAAGGAGCTCTGATGGTCTGTCTGTTCTTTGATGAATTTTATGCCTTATTTTTGAAACATCTCTTACTGTTTAGGACATTTTTTATGTGTGTATGTACGTATGTACCTGGTCAGCTGAGCATTAGCCTTACATCTTCCCTTGACATGGTGTCAGTATAACAGGAATCAGTCTTCACTAACCAATGATGTACTGAATAAGAGTTAAAATCAAATGCAAAGAAATATAGTGTTGTATTTGGCAAAACCTCTAGTATCCATCTTACACCATAGCTTGCATCTCACTCCAAACAAGCAGAGATCTTGGCACCTGGGTCAACAACTCCCTCACTTTTGAAAACCAGTTGGCATAGTATTGAGAAAATCCTATTTTGCACAGGTGATATCTAAAAGTACCTCATCCAAGTTGAAAGAAGCTAGAATCTCACAATACTCAGCTCTAATTAGATCAGTTGCAGAGTACAGTGCCCCACTTGCTGATACCTGTCCAAGCACATTCTATCTAGGACTATGCCCTTCTTGATCTCTTACAGCTCCGTAAAACAAACAGCTCCACTAAGGCTTTGAATATCCACTAACATACAAACAAAACATACTGGAGAGGTAGGTTTATTACCCAATGTTTACTCCACCTCATGAAACTGTCCTCGCATGTTAAATAGTGACACACTCTTCAAGACAAACCTTGCTGTCTGGATGTGCATTTTCAAATTCATCCCAGGACTGACTTGCTTTGCCCTCTTTAAAGCAGGGGGTATCATGAGGGTTGTTATCAGCAAGGTGCAAATGGATCCTGAAGTTTGCTAACCCCACTGGTAGTTACATTAATTGGGGCAATACAGGTGAGGCAGCCCCCTGTATGGGGGTGGGCAAGCTTTGCCTTCCATGTAAAATACTTTTGGCAAAAACGGTTTTGCATTGTAAATCTCACCCACAAAAAAAGGTTTCCATTACATTCATTCAGTGTAGAGTACAGATTGTCCCAGAAAAAAAAAAACACAGCTCCACAGAAATGACATTATTTCATGCACGGAGAAAAAAAATATTCATCTACTTGTACAACTTAAAGCACCACTCACGTTCTACTTTAATCTCTATCAGCTTTGACAGATAAAGACTATGGATAAATAATTACACAAGATTAAAAAAATAAACACACAGATATATGAATAAATACTTTTATTACACTGCAGTTTGTTTTCAGTCTGCAGCATCTACCAAAGTCACAGAGAAAATGTTTCAGTGCAGACAATATAGAGACATTTTGCATGCAAAACAGGAATTTAAATAATATACAGCACAACTGATTTCTTAAAAATAAACAAAATGGTAAAAAAAATGATGCACAGAAATAATGTGAACGCTGTCTCAAAAAACATGAGTTACACATTCCTCCAATTTGGAGTTAGAACCGGTTTATCAACACAATGTTCATTGATAACAGTACATGAGCTGCCAAAAACAGTTTTACTCCCCAGGTGGTCATTTTATTAAAATGAAAATTTATCACAACTGTAAGGACACCTTGTCTGAACTATTATTCATTCATTTCCAAATTTGACCCATCTGGGGAGGCTCGAATCTCAAGAAGTTGTCAGTTAAATTTACACTTTATGAACATCACCAATGGGGCACCATAAGGCACCAGCATACACAATATATCTTTAGTTTTATATGATAATATACCTGCTTAAAAGGAAGCTTATCACTGACAAACTGGTCATAAACGTTTTTGTTCCATAGGAAATAACTTAACCAGTAATAATAATAATAATAATTACAAAGGAAAGAAAAACTAAACTGTCAGTAAAGTCCTGGTTGTTTTCATTTTGCTCTGTTCTAATGGGACCCTAAGCAAGTTTTTCTGCATTCAAAGCAGTTCTGACAACAAAAGGTGTGCTTCATTCAGGAAACGGTGCAGCTGTTGGTCTTCTTCATGGGTGGTCGGGAGTCCTGTTCCTTGGGGATGGTTTCCCTTCTTCTGCGCAAAGCTGGGCTCAGTCTGCTAGGTAAGTTGACCTGCTGCAGCAGCTCCTTAAAGAGGGCCACTACCTGCTTGTTGGTTTTTGCCGAGGTCTCTAGGTAGATGTTGTTCCAGTCCAGCTCCACCGTTGACATCACGTCCTCGGACATGCTTTGCGCACCATCAGCAGCATCAGCCTTGTTGCCTACAACCACGATTGGGGTGTCCTTGCCATCTTTGAGCTCCAAAATCTCATCCCGAAGCCTCTTTACTTCCTCAAACGAGTCCGGGTCATTCAAAGAGTAGACAAGAGCGAAGGCATCACCGTTGCGAATGCAAAGCTTCCTCATTGCTGGGAAGGAGTAGCTACCACTCGTGTCCATAACCTCGATTTTGATCTTCATGCTGCCCACTTCGTACTCAAGGATGTGTAGTTCTTCCACAGTTCTTTTGTATTTGGACTCGAACTGGTCGTGCAGGAACCGGTGGACGAGGGCAGTCTTGCCCACTCCCGCTGCTCCGAAGAAGACAAGACGGACATTAGCCTTTTCTTTCACCGTCAAGGACATATTGCAAGCCGTGCACAGGAACTAATGCAACTTGTATAGAGTGCACTTTGGGAAGTCTTCTTCAACCAGAGAGCACAAAGTAAGGAAAAGCTCCTTGCACCTTCAACAAAGTTCAAGCTATTTAACAATGAAGAAAGTACAAAGCTCCTTTTGCTGTATTGCTTCTGCTAAGGAAAAAAATAGCAGACGTCTTATTTTGCTCTCTCAACTGACCAAGTGCTGCAAATCTAATAGCAAGCTTTACGTAATTGCTTTAAATGAAATTAAATGCAACAAACTTCCAAAGAACAAGTCTTTACAGCAAGTAAGCGCTACTGAAAAAGCTCGAAAAAGGTCTTATTTATAAAGCGATAAGTAGTACGTCATTAGTCTTCGGCCAATCAGCACTTACTTACTGGGCAGCTCGCGGGAGCACGTTCACAAATACGAGGTATTTTAAGTATTCTGTAATTGACTAGTGTGCGTTTACGTTTAAAACTGATGCTGCTGCTCAACTGTCATCTGATTAAACCGTTTACCTGCTTGTATGTACGCGGCTGAGCTGACAACAGGAATTTAATGTGCAGCACATTTTCGGGTCTGCTAGCCCTGCGATATTAACAACCGGTTCTCAGAAATATTTTATTGTTCTCCCTTTTTTTCAAGTAGAAAATTAAACCGAGAAGTAAGCTACCAAACGCATTTGTAATTTAATAGCTGACATTTTGTCCAACACTTTGAGTTCTGCACTTTCTATCCCACTGTTAAAATCCTTTAAATAATCACAGCAATCGACCAGAAAAAGGAATCGATTATCGGATGCCATGCTTTAGCAATAACATACTTATGATTGGCTAATTACGTTACTGAATAAAATATGTACGGTTAAACTGTTATAACTGAAAAAATAAATGAATTGTGAGACATTAAGGCAGGCTAAATCTAATGACAAATATCGTAGCGCCATGCCTAAGTAATTGAAACCTGCAGTGCGAAGTAAGCGGGCACAATACATTGCATACAAACTTTCACAATGCAGGGACTGCAAGGACAGCAGGCGGGATACCGCTCAGATTTGTGCAGAATGTCCAGATTTTTGCCTCATATATTGATCTGTTCCTTATAAAATGTCGATTTTCTGACAAATTAGTAGCACATCATTAAGGACTGAAGTCAGAAAATAATTACCGACATTTGAGTTTCAGACTTAATGTCATGCAGACAATTCACGTAAATGCACGACTTGTTAGTCTATCAACTTTCTCTAAGTTTGTAAGAGCAATATTTAAAAGTTGTCCCTATTTTTGGGCCGTTGTCCCCCCACCCCCCCATTATTTATGTCTTTGTCCAGATTGCTTGCCCTAACAGGTTGAGAAGTGTGCACGGTTGCTCTAGAGCACGTGCGTAACACTTTTGGTAAGGGCAACATAGCACCAGGGAGAAGGGCAATACATGCATTACCACCTTATTAGTTGTAAAAAATGACTAACAGGGTGGAAGGTGTAATGACATTTTTGTACACGGATGCCGCTGGACATCTACAAGCTCAAGTGGACAGCAGGCAACGGGAGAGAGGCACGCTCGGTTCTTACCTGCAGATATCATGTCTATTTTATGTTCTTTAAATGATGAGCATGTCAACTGCCAATCAGGAAATGCACATTTTTCCAATTTATTGTAAAATATTATGGAGAGGAAAACGCTTCACTGGTGAATGCGAATGCGGCGAATGTTAAGGGGGAGGGGTCATAAATAGTCCCACATAAGCTATGCTGTATATATAATTTATTTATTAAAATCATAGTAATACCGGAATGCACTTCATTACGAGGAACGTTCCACATGGCTTAAAAAGTCAGTGTTCCACACTGAAACGGTCTGTCACACATTAATTGTGAACAATTATTCAGTTGATAATCATAACAAATAGTGCTGAATCATGTTAATTCACCAAAATCACTCTTTATAAGTAGAAAGTAACGCATTTTAACCGTACTGGGAGCTTCCTGGCTGAAGCTGAGAGAAAATATTGAAACATTTTTGTGTTCCATACTTCGTTACTGGAAGGTTGAGAGCTGCGAATTAGAGCATAGTCTGTACTGGACACGTAAACGAAGTAGTCAGAACTTGGAGAGCCTCAATACATTTATTTTTGTCTTGCCGCTAGAGGGCGCTCATAAACAACATTACAGAATGTTAAGAGCATGACAGAAGCTTGTCAAACTGATGTATAAAGTCACCCACAACCCCCTTTCCCCATTTTTGCACAGGGGGGTGGGGTGTCACTTGAAAAGTCACAATCAGCTAGAGTCAAGGTTCACACCGCCAGTGGCTAACCCTGCCGCATAGAATTGTGTATAAATATGTTATTTTTATATCATTTTACATTTGTTAATAAGGGTACTACAGTGATCATAACTGACCGCTTGCAGATTACTGCCCGGAGGAAATAATTCATACAAAAAGTAGGACAGGCAGTAAACCGGACAAAAAACACAGCAGGGGCCGACAAAACCTTAAGTTTATAATGCTCATTTTTTTAAGTTGTTGAATTTTTGTTTTCTCCGAGTAAATCATAACTCTCAATTGTCCAAATTTTCGCAGAATATCCAGTTTTTGCCTTATATTTTTGTTTTGTTCGTCATAAAGTATGTCGTTTTCTGGCAAACCGTTGAGGATTAAATTTACTAAATAAAACTAAATAATGACAGACATTTGCGTTTCAGACTTCCTAAAAAAACATAATAATGGAAAATCAACAACGTTCTAAGTTTATAGAATAAATATTTAAAATCAGTCCCTATTTTTAGGCTCCCCCCCACACATTATTTCTGGCTTTGCCCAGATTTCTTACACTAAGCGGTTCAGAGGTATGCCCAGTACCTTTTCTTTGCACAGAAAATGCAGCCGCTAAGACACATCCTAAGCATATTTTTGTGGCACAGTGATTACAACCCGACACACAGAAAAAGACAAATCAGTTAAGTGCTACTATAGCGCAATGGCCAGACCTATTGATCACTGCTGCAGTTGCCTCAGGTATACGGGATATATCATGCCAAGGATATAACATCCGGTCAGCTTCCAAGCTTCAGGGCATCTTCCACATGCACAAGCTGTCAGGCTCCAACTGAACTGACTGAAAGACAAGTTTGGCTGTGAAGCCATTCAGACCTTTCCTAACAACAGGGCGACAGAGGCTGAACCCTGCAAGGGCAATGCTAGGAGCAGCAAAAATAAAATGTCCACACTCTGGCATAAAGAACACATAAAAAAAAAAAACAAACAAACGAAAAAACAAAAACAAAGGGAAATGGAGGGACAGAGTGGCTACTAGTAGTGATCATTTGAATGTTTAACTTACAGAACTGTACCATGTTAATTGTATTGATCACTGCTGCAGTAGCCTTAGCTATATGGGTAGATCATTTTAGCTAACTGTATTTCAGAGGTGGAAGGAGAAGGGTCCAGGAGCCCCTAGGGAATGGTCCTAACATTGATTTGAACCTAGAGAAGGAATCAAGCTTACAGGGTTTTGTAAAACTATGCACAGAGGACCAAGTAGCAGCTTCTAGAATACTTGTAGAATCCAACTCTTTCCAAAGAGCCACAGATGAAACCAAGGCCCTGGTAGAGTGGGCCTTGCCCATGCATGGGATAGTTTTGATACAGTGAGTATAACAAAATATAGTAGCCTTTTACAGCCATTGGTCTGTTTTGACATAGGTTGCTCTTTCTTCGTATCTTCACAAAAAATGAACAATTGATTCAAAGAAGTGAAATATTTAGTTCTGTCAAGATAGACTTGAGTTGTCCACGAACATCCAAGGTATGGAGTATCCTTTCTCCTTCATTTTTAGTTTCAGGAAAGAAAACAGTGAGATAGTTTGGCTTAAAGTAAATAAGGATACCACTTTAGGCATAAAAGAAAGATTAGTTCTCAAAATCTTGTCTCTATAGAAAATGAGATAGGGGTGATTCACTGTAAGAGATTGCAACTCAGATATCCTTGCAGAGATCAGAGCAATCAGTAAAACTGTTTTCCAAGTTAAGAACCTCAAGTCAGCCAAATTACCTGGTTCATATGGAGCAAGTGCTAGTTTCCTCTAAAGAAAAATTAAGATCCCTAGAAGGGACAACAGGCTTTCTTAGAAAAATTCCTTTCAAGAGCATTTTGACATGAGACTGCATTGAAAGAGGAGGATCCATGGGTAGACATGCTGAAGTGGCTGGTAAATGAACCTTGACAGAGGAATAAGAAAGGACATAAAAAGGATAGTAGTCAAATATTGTAGAACCAGAGAACAACTAGCCCTAAATGGGTGCTGGTTATAGTATTGGGACCAGCTAGAAAACCTTTCCCATTTGCTAATATATGATTTTCAAGTAGCAGGCTCTCTTGTCTCTATTAGTATCTGCTGCATGTCTTCAGTAAACATGTGCCTTAAAGGAATTAAGACTCTGTCATCCAGACAGTCAACTGAAGTTGACTGATGTCAGGGTGTATCAAACACCCCTGTTCTTATGTGAGTAGATCCATTCTGTGAGGAAACCTGTGGCTATTTCCAAAAGAAGGGAGAACCACAGTTGCCTGAGCCAGAAGGGAGTTACCACAATGATCTTGAAGGATTTCTTCTGAATCTTCATAAGTACCCTGGATATTAATAGAAAGGGTGGAAAAGCATAAAGAAACATTCATGTCCTTCTTGCATGGGGTCCTGGAGCAAAATCTTGCCTGTTGATTGTTCAGAGAAGAGGCAAAGAAGTCTACTTGAGGAACTCCCCACAGATAGATCAAATCTTGGAAGACTCTCCCTGATCTAGTTTCCATTTGTGAGGGTCTGCTGTGGTCCTGCTCAGCTTGTCTGCCACATAGTTTTGTTCTGACAATGTAGGATTCATGTAGAGTGAGAGTGTGCTGTAATGCTGGATCCTAAACTAACAAGGCTAGTCTGCAGAGGGGTTACAACCTGGTTCCCCCTTGCTTGTTGATATACCACATGACTGTGGTATTGTCTGTAACCACTTGAAGAGGTCCCAGGGACCAAACATGGTTCAAAGAGTTGAGTGCCTTGATCAGGGCAAGCATCTCCTTGATATTTATGTACTTGCATCTGTTCTTGGTGTCCCACCCCCCATACTTGTACCCCTACCAAAACTGCTCCCTGAGCAAAGTCTGAGGTGTCTGTGGTGGCTAACTACTTTGGAGCAGGGAGGGAAAAGGGGAGACTTGGATTTAAGGATATCTGTTATCTCCACAAAAAGATTACTCTTCAGACAAACCCCAGCACTGGGATTTGAAAAGATAAAGAGTATTGATGCTGGGACCAAACAGATTTCAGATACCACTGTATCTTTTGTATGTGGAGTTTTGCCAAGAGTAATGTGAGAATCACAGATGCCATGATATCCAAAATCCTGAGCTATTCCCTCTTAGTGACTGAAGTCTGAGTGAAAAACCTTAGAAACAGATCTAAAGATCTCATTTTTCCATAGAAGAAAAGCTCTTTGAACTGAGGTGTCTGGTTGACATCACAGGAACACAATCCTGTGTGAAGGAGTCAAGAAAGACTTTTGAATGTTCTCTTGGAATCCTAACTGTAAGAGACCTCTCACCCAAGAGAAAGATTCTTGACACTTTGGGAAAGACTCTGCAAAGATAAGCAGGCCATCCAGATATGGAAAAATGTGGATACCCTGTAACCTGCAATGTGCTATAACTGGAACTAGACACTTTGTGAACACTCTTGGTACAGTGGATAGTCCAAAGTATAAGGCAGAAAACTGATAATATGATCCAGACACACAAAGCCTTAAGAAACTTCTGAAGTGTGGATGAATGGGGATGTGATGATAAGCATGTTTTAAATCTAATGTTACCAGGAAACTTGAAAGAGAAAGAAGAGATTATAGGTTGTAAAGTGACATCATTTTGAATTTGAGTACTATCATAAACACATTTAGGAAAAAAAGATCCAGATCTTGTCTCCAAGCATTTTCTTTCTTTCTTCCTTTGGCACTAGGAACATCCTTGAATAAAAACTCTTCCCCACTTGGGAAGGAGGAACTGGTTCTATCGCTTATTGGAACAGCATGTGATGAAGGACCAGTGGAAACAAAAGAATCTGATCCAGTGGATGAGGAATGACCCTCTGGAAAGGAAGAATTTTCCCCACTGTCATCTTTAAAACATTTGTCTGAAACCATATGTTTCCAAAAACAAAAATAGAGATTCATACTTTTTGGAAGAAAAAAAATGGGCCAGGGTGGGAAGGAGTCACAAGGTCTCCTGAATAGTCATTAAGACTTGTTGGACTGTCTTTGGTTTTGGGAGGTTCAAGACTACCGTTTGGAACCACCTTGTCATTTCTTCTTAAATGGTTGTTTATCTGTATTTTGTTGAGACTGTTTCTTCTGTTTTTTTTTTTTTTGAAAATTGGATGAGAAATTAGAAAAACCCTTGGAAATTTTGGAAAAGGAGGACTGGCAAATCTTAGAGATTCCCTGGATCAGCTTACCCCTTTTATTTATTTATTTTATTTGTCTTTGTTTACTGGGAAAATCTGATGGTTTACTCTCGTAAGGTCGAAAGGGGCCCCATCGAATGATGGGATCATCGACCCACGTCCGTGAAAATGACAATGTCGAATTCCGATGTTGTCAAAATACGACTCGACATCGACCACGGAATGGGCTTTAACATGGGTCAAGATGGGGGTGAGATTTGTACTTTGACAATGTCGGGTTCGACATTGTCGCCGTTTGGCCTCCGGACTTCGACTGAAGTGGGTTTTACTGTACCCACTTCAACCTTACGATAGTAAACCAAATCCGACTAGGTAATACCCATTTTCAGCGGAGGCTCAGGGAGAAAAGCTCCATTTGGGTACATCGTATTATACTAAGTTCCAGTGAAACAGAGCAATTACATTTCTATTTACATTTATACATGAACAGTAGTTACATTTATATGTTCTAAGATTTTACAGAGGTGGAAGTTATTAAAGAGAAAGCACATATGCAACTTAGTGGATTGTACAGGCAACAGTTATGTATAAAATTGTTTTGTCATTTCAGTAAGAGGTTGAGAATATTATGTTTAAGAAGAGTATTTGGAGAGTATTGTACAGTGAACACAAAGTTTCAGCCTTGTGATGAGCATGTACAGGACCAGAATATGTTGTCTAAGCAGTGATTTAAAACTACTGAGTTTGTTGGAGAGTTTTATTTGCTTAGGGATGCTATTCCAGAGCTTGTCATCTATTATAACGCCTAGAAGTTTACTGTGAGTTGCAGTTTTAATGACAGTATTATTTGCTGATTTTATGGTAAAAGATTGCTTTTGATTTTGGCAACTTTTTGAGGTAAAAGGCATTAGCTTAGTTTTCTTGGGGTTGAGTAGGAGGTTTGATTCTTTGAGCCAGGTTTCTACAGAGGAGATTGATTTTTGGGTAATGCCTTGGAGCTTATTTTGTTGAGGCCACACATATTAGTGTTGAGTCATCTGTATACTGAACTAAATGAGCATGGTGAGTGGAGGTGTGGAGGTCATTAATAAATATATTAAATAGTGAAGGACCCAGGATAGAGCCCTGAGGGACACCCGTAGCAACTGATTGAAAGGATGAGTAGGCTTGCTGCCATTTAATAGCTTGTTGCCTTCCGGACAGGTAGCTAAGGAGCCACAAGTAGGAGTATTGTGAAAGTTCTATTGAGGAGAGTCGAATGAGCAGTTGTTGGTGTGACACAGTATCAAATGCCTTTGACAAGTCTAAGAACATGGTGGTCACAAGCAGACCATTGTTTCTATGTCCGTTTATTATATTGGTAAACTGTAGCAGAGCAGTAGTGATGCTGTGCTTGGGCCTAAAGCCATGTTGTATTTCTGAGAACAGGTTATTTCAGGCTAGGTATTGAATCAGCTGTAAATAGATGCATTTCTCTAAATTTTTTTGATGGGGGGGAGAGAATTGCTATCGGTCTGTAGTTATTAAACTCTGTAGATTTGCCGCCGTTGTGCAGTGGTATGATGTAGGATGTTTTCCACAGTGATGGGATGTATCTTTCTGATATGGACCTATTAATTAATATGGACACAGGGAAGGCTATGACTTCTGCAGTCATTTTTAGGTAGTCTGATGGTAGTTGGCCTATAGCTACAGAAGTAGTCTTCAGTTTAAGGAGCAACTTTCTTACGAGCAAGGTAGGTATTGGTCTAAAACTGAAGAGCTGTGGGTGTCTTTGATTAGACAGGGGTAGAACAAAGGGGACAGAAGAGTTAGTGTCTAAGAGAGATAATATTGATTGTATAAAGTAGGAATTAAACTGTCTGGGGATAGAGTCTGTCATATCTTCTGTTTCTGGAGACGGACTGGTGGCCTTGCCACTGAGGAGTAGTTTATTTAGCGATGACCAAAAAAGTTTTGGTTTGTTTATATGTTTGTCTTGTAGGTTGGTATAGTATGTTTGCCTGTCCTGTTTGACCTAGAGTTTTGCAAGGTTTCTAAGATGTCTAAATTGCTGGAAGGCAGTTTGAGTTTTATATTTATACCAATTTTTCCAGGCTTCATCCCATACTTCAGCAGTAGGGGTGTCAAACACTTAATCTGTATCTAAGGGAGAATTTAAAATCTCATTTTTAACACCTGGACAGTTCTGAGAATGTGGCCATGCAAACCTCTAGTCCCGGAAGTAGCATCAACAAAGTCACACACACTGCAAGCAATAAGTAATCACCAGTGCCATAGAAGAAACAACGTTATTTAAATCATGAAAAGAAATTGAAGATACTGTAAGACATTCCTCATACTTTCACAATTTGTCAGAACAAACTTTAACATATGATCTTGACAATTCGAAACTCTGAAAATCAAAGTTGAAGAAGTACACCCCCCCCCCATGTTTATCAATAATTTTTCCATCCTTATCAAAAAGGGTAGGATTGAGTTAACCAAGTGCTTAGCAGCACTTGGATCATATACAACTGTAGCTGCTGGGTCAGGCTTGGGAATAGTGTATAAAAATAAAAGATGGAGGGACTTATACATCTTAGCTGCCTTTTTAGGGGTAGCTGTCTAACTGTTAGGAAAACTGCAAGCATTAAGCACTCAGAACAGCAGGAACAGATGGAAGTTCTGAAAAATTCTTCTGTAATGACTCTCATGGACTGAGAAACCTCATTGTTCTTCCACACTAAACACTGACGCATTTTAGCACTAGTCTCAGAGAAAGAGACCCCCACAGTGAGCAGTAGTCTCAAAGAAAGAGACCTCCCCCACAGCCCAGAAACTAAGCTCTCTGAGGTTAAAAAATGTATCTGTCCCCACATCTTCCTGTTCAGGTTCAGAATCTTGAATCTCTTGTAGAAAAAGAAGAATTCCTCTTTATTTTACCAAAATTACTTAACAAAAAAGATGAAAAGCCAATGTCCCTTACAAGAGATGGTTGTCCACGCTCTACTTTCCTCTGCCCTTATTTATGCTAGCTTTGGGATCAAGTTGTAGTAAGCAATTTCCATTTTGTACTCACAAACTCTTAGTGCTATCCCCCTTGGACACCTACCACTTAAAAATGGCCACACCTCTTAAAATGTTGCCCCCCCAGAACTTAATAAACGTAAGTAACATTTTTAGCTATTCCCCCTAAAACTACAAACTATGAGGTGGGGTTTCTAAGATAAGGACACTGGAAATCTAAGCTACAAACCATGAGGTAGGGTCCCTAAGATTAGAACACTGAAAATCTAAGTTCCAAACTATGGGGTGGGGTTCCTAAGATAAGGACACTGAAAATGAAAAGCTACAAACTATGAGGTGGGGTCCCTAAGATAAGGACACTGAAAAGCTAAGTTACAAAGTATGAGGTGCGATAAGGTCACTGGAAATCTTTGCTGCAAATTATAAGGTGGAGTTCCCAAGATAGCAGAGAGAATTTGAGCTACAGACTGTATGGTCAGGGCTCTGGGATAAGGACATCAAAAATCTGAACCATGGACTATGACATGGGGGCCCTAAGATTTATAGCATAGATTTTCAGTGTCCTTATCTTAGAAACCTCATCTCATAGTTTGTAACTTAGATTTTCAGTGTCCTTATCTTAGGGACTCTAGCTCATAGTTTGTAGCTTAGATTTTCAGTGTCCTTATCTTAAGGACCCCACCTCTTAGTTTGTAGCTGAGATTTTCTGTATTGTTGTCTTAAGGTCCACACCTGGCAGTCTGTAGCTGATATTTTCAGTTCCTTCATTTTGGGGCCCTCAAAACATACGTTATAGCTCAGTTTTTAATGTCTTTTCCTTAGGGCCCTGACCACTCACTTCATACTCTACAGCTCTTTATCTTCGTACCTTCACCTCCCAATTCACATTTTTGGTGACTGTATGTTTGGGTCCTCACCTCATAGTCTGTAATTCACATGTTTAATGAGCTTATCTTAGGGAATGCACCTCATGGCATGTAGGACTACAACTGAAAATTCTGTCTCAAACAGGCATTATAAGTCATGCATCATGTCAAATAAATGACTTGTGCAGTGCCAGTGATAGAAGATATTATAAGCTGTTGCTTTCTGATACCACATTAAAATTTTAGAATATTTAAAATAAACTACTGTAAACTTAAAGTGATTAACTAGAGTAGTCACTAAATAATGCTGAACCAGTAAAACAGATGGAGTAGAGTTGCATTTTCTAAATAGTCTTTGGTCTTGGTCTTATTAGCAGAATGTTGTTCCGTACAGTGCATTCTGTTACTTCTCAACTATTCTGCCTAACTGCAACAAATCTCTTTAAAAACATCTAAAATCAATTTACGGAGATAAGATATATGTTTCATGACCATAGAAAACAATAGCATATCCATCAGATATCTAACAGTCTCCACCCTAACTGTAGTAATTTCCCATATAGAATAATGCGATATCTCATACACTCCTGTATTATTATAGTGCAGGTGTACTACAAGGATATTTAGTAATTTAAGGTAAAGTACAGTGGGGCACCATCAACACCATGAACATTCAGTCTAAATAATTACTCATTAGAAGCACAGTTGGGGAATAGGGCTGTAACTGCATCTCACCTTAAACTGGACTACACCACAGCTATCCAGGTCAAATGAAAATATGAAAGCAGAAGTAACAATAAATTTAGTTGTAGAGTTATCTCCAGTACCCGTTTGATGGTGACACTGTACATGAGTAAATGATCAGCCATAGGGTCAAAATATATTGAAGACAAAAGACGCATGAATATTTAATGTAGGTAACAGGAGGGGTGTGCATCATGTGAGAATAGTGCGCTGTATCCCGAGGCATCCCTCCTTAGAAAATAATTGTGTACCAGTCAAAGAATGCTAAAAATGAAACAAAGAATCAAGTTAAAGATAGTGTTGCCATTAAAACAACATCTATTAACTAATACAGTTGAAGGCAAGTGAAGTGTTATAAAGCCAAACAGTAACAGCAATTTAGCTAAAGAGACAAAAAGAGCTAATGCACATACTTAATGGCAATGTATAGTATATTTTACTGGCCATAACCTACTGAAGCCAATTTCAGAGTAGCTGAAAACTGTTGCCAAGGGCCAACAAGCATAACCATTAAAATAGATCTGCTCATTCTCAGTTGCCCATGGCTACCAAGAGTTACATGCAAATTTAAGATATTCTCTTCCTTTCTACCAGTAACTATTGGAGTCCCACAGAGATCAATACTTGGACTACATCCCTTCCTAATCTTCATTAATACCCTTCATACCATCACTCATCCAGACAATATAGTTCAATATACCGATGACTCAACTCTAATCTCTGCTGCCCCATTCTTGCCCCAACTCCACTCTGCAGTTGAACTGTGGCTAAAAAACTTACTACGTAATCCTAACAAGACAAAACTGATGCTTCACACCCCAAAATTATACCTTAATCAAAGGCAAGCCTTTAACGTCACATCTGCCAATAATACCAAAATCGAAATAATAACCCAAATCAAGCTTCTAGGCATAATCATAGATGATAAACTCAAGTTCAACCAGCAAATCCATCACTCTGTTAAAAAAACACATCAGAAATTAGTTTGTCTCTACAGGGTAAAGCATGCCTTACAGATACAGCAAGGAAAACCATAGCCTCAGCCTGTTTACTTCCATCCCTACTGTATGCCTCCTCCATCTTTGCCAATGTAAATGGTACACAAATAACAAAATTAGCATCATGCTACAACAAAATAGCAAAGTTTGCTGTCAACGTCCTGTATAGAGTGCATCACTGCCATGCTCTAAAACAAACTGATTGGCTAGAACTTCCCAACCACCTTACCTATGCAGAGCTGATCACTATACTTAAACTCCCCTCCAAGAGATCTTCCCTCTAGTGAACAACTTCTAATTTATACAGAGAGGGCACAAAACTCTGTAGGCAGAGCTATGTACTCATACTGTGTCTCTGGAATGCCATCCCCACACAAGTACATTTAACAGAAAGACTCCAAGACACCAAAACACTCCTCAAACAGCACTGCAACCACTTCTGGCTATGTTCCTGTCTCTCTATCCTTATTAAAATTGTATCATATAGACTCCTCCATCTTTCTGTTGACTTGCGCTATTAAACTTGTACTCACCGCAACCTTACATTTTCCTCGCAATTAGGCCTAGCTTTCTCCCTCACATAAATCTCTCTCTTCTCTCTGTTAATATTGTAATATACCATCCCATCCATCCAACTGTTTACCTGTCCAACAATACCTGGAGTCATACCTCATCTCCTCACTCTACTCCTACCTATCCTCTAACAGGGTGGGAGGTTGGCATAATGGTTAAGGTGTTTACCTTGCAAACACAAAGTGTAGGGTTTGATTCTCACATGGGGTAGTTGGCTAGGCTTAAAATGACCCACAAGGGCAGTTAGCCTAGTAATAATCTATGAACCTATATCTATGAACCTAACACCAAGAAGTTTTTCCAACCACTTTACTAATACGTTAACATAACTTTTTTTTCTCTTTTGCAGTGTTCACATAACACAACTCTAACTCATTCATCCTAACTCCAAACTCTGTTGCATCACTACCTTCATTCAACAATAACTGTCTACACCAATTACAGAAAATTTCTTGCCTTACATCTAACAATAAACCTATTTCATGCAAATATCTTTACTTCTTAAATTACCTAAGGACACTGAACTTCAAAGTCAGACTACTGTAATAAACTCACTGCCTCTTATAAGAAACTGTATAAAAGAAAATTGTAACTTGGAACTTAAAACTAGCCCTCACTGGCAACCTACTATAAAGTACCCATTATCTCTGTAAGAAACTGTATAAAGGGAAACTGTAACATTAATATGTAACTGAAAAATGTACTATGCGCTAGAGGTTTTCTCCCCAGACCTCCATTGAAAAAGGGCATTGCCCAGTTGTACTGTCCCAGTAAACAAACACAAATAAAATAAATAATATATAAATATTTATGAACTATTGCTGGTTTTATGAAGCTACCTTTTCCATGCAAAAGCCACAGTGGAAGGGAAATGAAGGACATTTCAAATTTTGTGTTCCTCTGTACTAATATTTGCATATATGTAGCCATTACAGAGCATTTGGAGCTTATCTCCTCGGGCAAATCAGCGCGACTGTTGTTGTTACCACCAGTTTTTAGTTTCTTTTAATCTGCTGCCCATGTAACTAAAATATATATCAACAGCGCTTAATAATTAGAACACAGGTCTAGGAGAGTTACCCTTGGGGGAAAGGGGTGATCAGAACAGTGATCTCTTCCAATCACTTAAATACAAAATATTCTAGAAGGGCCAGCTATAGTATTGCAAATATCTTGAACTGATTCTTTTAAATTATTCTGAAAAAATGTTCCCACTAAGTCATCAAGCTTTTATAACATATTTTCTGGAATGGACTCTTTTTGTCAGTTACCACATTCTTGAAAGCAGCACAGACTTCTCTGATAGCTGTAAACGAAAGACTTTCAGAAAACTCACAATGCTATTTTAACATTAGTAACACTGATGGTAATGTTTGTAGAAATTAATATAAAAATACTTTTAGTGAGCATTGATTGTGATACAGTGTTTCTTTCAGCTCCTCGCTGCACTGGATTTCCTGTTCTGGGGCTGGGTAAAATGAAATAGTCACCATCAAGACTTTCAGCATTAAAGGAGTAGGTCTTATCCTTTACAGTGCTCTCTTGTAAGAAATCTTCTTCTGATATATGAGGGTTAGTTATTAGTTTTTTATCGTCGTTTTATAGTGAAAATAATGATGGCCTTGGTGATTAGTTTGCCTTGCTTTCTTTGTCTCAACAGTTGTGTTATTTCATTTTATTTTCACCATTAGCGTGTCCACAATAGTATCCAGTAAAATAGATGGAGTAGAGTTGCATTTTCTAAACAGTCTTTGGTCTTGGTCTTATTAGCAGAATGTTGTTCCGTACAGTGCATTCTGTTACTTCTCAAGTATTCTGCCTAACTGCAACAAATCTCTTTAAAAACATCTAAAATCAATTTACGGAGATAAGATATATGTTTCATGACCATAGAAAACAATAGCATATCCATCAGATATCTAACATTCTCCACCCTAACTGTAGTAATTTCCCATATAGAATAATGCGATATCTCATACACTCCTGTATTATTATAGTGCAGGTGTACCACAAGGATATTTAGTAATTTAAGGTAAAGTACAGTGGGGCACCATCAACACCATGAACATTCAGTCTAAATAATTACTCATTAGAAGCACAGTTGGGGACCAGGGGTGTAACTGCATCTCGCCTTAAACTGGACTACCCCACAGCTATCCAGGTCAGTTGAAAATATGAAAGCAGAAGTAACAATAAATTTAGTTGTAGAACTATCTCCAGTACCCATTTGATGGTGACAGTGTACATGAGTAAATGATCAGCCATAGGGTCAAAATATAATGAAGACAAAAGACGCATGAATATTTAATGTAGGTAACAGGAGGGGTGTGCATCATGTGAGAATAGTGCGCTGTATCCCAAGGCGTCCCTCCTTAGAAAATAATTGTGTACCAGTCAAAGAATGCTAAAAATGAAACAAAGACTCAAGTTAAAGATAGTGCTGCCATTAAAATAACATCTATTAACTAATACATTTGAAGGCAAGTGAAGTGTTATAAAGCCAAACAGTAACAGTAATTTAGCTAAAGAGACAAAAAGAGCTAATGCACATACTTAATGGCAATGTATAGTATATTTTACTGGCCAAAACCTACTGAAGCCAATTTCAGAGGTGCTGAAAACTGCTGCCAAGGGCCAACAAGCATAACCATTAAAATAGATCTGCTCATTCTCAGTTGCCCATGGATACCAAGAGTTACATGCACATTTAAGACATTCTCTTCCTTTCTACCAGTAACTACTGGAGTCCCACAGAGATCAATACTTGGACTACATCTCTTCCTAATCTTTATTAATACCCTTCATATCATCACTCATCCAGACAATATAGTTCAATATACCGATGACTCAACTCTAATCTCTGCTGCCCCATTCTTGTCCCAACTCCACTCTGCAGTTGAACTGTGGCTAAAAAACTTACTACGTAATCCTAACAAGACAAACTGATGCTTCACACCCCAAAATTATACCTTAATCAAAGGCAAGCCTTTAACGTCACATCTGCCAATAATACCAAAATCGAAATAGTAACCCAAATCAAGCTTCTAGGCATAATCATAGATGATAAACTCAAGTTCAACCAGCAAATCCATCACTCTGTTAAAAAAACACATCAGAAATTAGTTTGTCTCTACAGGGTAAAGCATGCCTTACAGATACAGCAAGGAAAACCATAGCCTCAGCCTGTTTACTTCCATCCCTACTGTATGCCTCCTCCATCTTTGCCAATGTAAATGGTACACAAATAACAAAATTAGCATCATGCTACAACAAAATAGCAAAGTTTGCTATCAACGTCCTGTATAGAGTGCATCACTGCCATGCTCTAAAACAAACTGATTGGCTAGAACTTCCCAACCACCTTACCTATGCAGAGCTGATCACTATATTTAAACTCCCCTCCAAGAGATCTTCCCTCTAGTGAACAACTTCTAATTTATACAGAGAGGGCACAAAACTCTGTAGGCAGAGCTATGTACTCATACTGTGTCTCTGGAATGCCATCCCCACACAAGTAAAATTAACAGAAAGACTCCAAGACACCAAAACACTCCTCAAACAGCACTGCAACCACTTCTGGCTATGTTCCTGTCTCTCTATCCTTATTAAAATTGTATCATATAGACTCCTCCATCTTTCCATTGTCTTGCGCTAGTAAACTTGTACTCACCGCAACCTTACATTTTCCTCGCAATTAGGCCTAGCTTTCTCCCTCACATAAATCTCTCTTCTCTCTGTTAACATTGTAATATACCATCCCATCCATCCAACTGTTTACCTGTCCAACAATACCTGGAGTCATACCTCATCTCCTCACTCTACTCCTACCTATCCTCTAACAGGGTGGGAGGTTGGCATAATGGTTAAGGTGTTTACCTTGCAAACACAAGGTGTAGGGTTTGATTCTCACATGGGGTAGTTGGCTAGGCTTAAAATGACCCACAAGGGCAGTTAGCCTAGTAATAATCTATGAACCTATATCTATGAACCTAACACCAAGAAGTTTTTCCAACCACTTTACTAATACGTTAACATAACTTTTTTTTCTCTTTTGCAGTGTTCACATAACACAACTCTAACTCATTCATCCTAACTCCAAACTCTGTTGCATCACTACCTTCATTCAACAATAACTGTCTACACCAATTACAGAAAATTTCTTGCCTTACATCTAACAATAAACCTATTTCATGCAAATATCTTTACTTCTTAAATTACCTAAGGACACTGAACCTCAAAGTCAGAATACTGTAATAAACTCACTGCCTCTTATAAGAAACTGTACAAAAGAAAATTGTAACTTGGAACTTAAAACTAGCCCTCACTGGCAACCTACTATAAAGTACCCATTATCTCTGTAAGAAACTGTATAAAGGGAAACTGTAACATTAATATGTAACTGAAAAATGTACTATGCGCTAGAGGTTTTCTCCCCAGACCTCCATTGAAAAAGGGCATTGCCCAGTTGTACTGTCCCAGTAAACAAACACAAATAAAATAAATAATATATAAATATTTATGAACTATTACTGATTTTATGAATCTACCTTTTCCATGCAAAAGCCACAGTGGAAGGGAAATGAAGGACATTTCAAATTTTGTGTTCCTCTGTATTAATATTTGCATATATGTAGCCATTACAGAGCATTTGGAGCTTACCTCCTCGAGCAAATCAGCGCGACTGTTATTGTTACCACCAGTTTTTAGTTTCTTTTAATCTGATGCCCATGGAACTAAAATATATATCAACAGCGCTTAATAATTAGAACACAGGTCTAGGAGAGTTACCCTTGGGGGAAAGGGGTGATCAGAACAGTGATCTCTTCCAATCACTTAAATACGAAATATTCTAGAAGGGCCAGCTATAGTATTGCAAATATCTTGAACTGATTCTTTTAAATTATTCTGAAAAAATGTTCCCACTAAGTCATCAAGCTTTTATAACATCTTTTCTGGAATGACTCTCTTTGTCAGTTACCGCATTCTTGAAAGCAACACAGACTTCACTGATAGCTGCAAACGAAAGACTTTCAGAAAACTCACAATGCTATTTTAACATTAGTAACACTGATGGTAATGTTTGTAGAAATTAATATAAAAATACTTTTAGTGAGCATTGATTTTGATACAGTGTTTCTTTCAGCTCCTCGCTGCACTGGATTTCCTGTTCTGGGGCTGGGTAAAATGAAATAGTCACCATCAAGACTTTCAGAATTAAAGGAGAAGGTCTTATCCTTTACAGTGCTCTCTTGTAAGAAATCTTCTTCTGATATATGAGGGTTAGTTATTAGTTTTTTATCGTCGTTTTATAGTGAAAATAATGATGGCCTTGGTGATTAGTTTGCCTTGCTTTCTTTGTCTCAACAGTTGTGTTATTTCATTTTATTTTCACCATTAGCGTGTCCACAATAGTTTCCAGCAAGTATTTCGGTTATTTGAAAGCTGACATATTAAGGTAAACAATATTTGTAGTGTGTCTTTTTATAATAAACTTTTTTGGTTCTGAAATGAGGCGCATATGATTATTTTTCATTTTAGAACTGTGCAGAATGTAGAAACTCCATAGGCTGACGTGCTCAAACACTAAAACGGGTGATTTAAACACTAAAACTTTAAATGGCTAGTGGCTGTTTGGAGCTCAGCAGGGCATCTGATCATAAAGATGCCACCTTGAAATCCACTTTTTCTTCTTTTTAGTTTCTGCTCATAGTACATCAAAGCACCACTCACTAGGTGTGACAGAGACACTAGTCACCCGTGGTAATACTGTTATATTCTCTCCTTCTTAACAATGAATAATCTTATACAGTGTTGCTGTGTTATCTATAGGCTCTCTATATACTGCTGTGCCTGGTTACTTGTATCAGTACAGCACTTGCTGCCTGGATGTCTCCTTAAAAAGGACTTTTCATTCAGGGTACTTTGCACTGTTATCAAAATTCAGTAAATTAATTATGTCTACTGAGGATTTCCTATAGCTGTTATAAATTGATTGCAGTTGGTACCAAACATTGTAGCAAGCCTTTTGAACACCTGTTATCATAATGCATGTTACAAAGGAATGAACCAGCTGCCAGTCCTTGAGTATATAATGTCTGGGGTTAGGCTTTTCATCTTTAAATTCATTCACTGTTATAATCTGTGATGGACCTTCTGTCAGTACTGAAGTGTTTCCCTGCATATTCTTACAGTCCATGAGCATGGAAGATTCCTCACCTTGGTCTACCTATTCTACAGTAAGGCACTTCCCACCCATCTAGGAATAAGGAAAGACTTTGGACAGCTCCTTTTTTAACCCTTTTTGAATTATGGGAATTGTGGGAACAACATATACCGGGGGAGGAATGAGGTTTAAAAGAAGGCAGGACTTAAATGAGCTATGTAATGTTTGACTGAAAATAATTGGGTAGATTATAAGTGCTGTATAATGTTTGCATCTGGGAGTATGTCAGTATGGTTTGTGATGTAAAATGCTTGCAACTAGGACTGTGCTGGTGTGGTTTGTTTTCATTTATATAAATGCATGATTGCTTATGTCATAAGTGATGGTTTAATGAAGATATTTCTTGATTAAGAAAGGGGCAGGAATTGAATAATTTATGTAAAGTTGCTTAATATAGCAATATATGTGAAGTGTAATGTTTGTTAATCTTAATTTGTTAATACAGTTTGATTACTTTTGCATAAGTGTAAATTTGCCTATGTCACAAGTGATAATTCAATAAAGGTTTTAAAAAAAAGACTCCAGTACACATCTCTTCCAATGCATTAGTTAAGCACTTCCCCACATAGCTCCAATACACCTAAAAGGACATTTCCATGCATATCTCCTCCAATCCACTAGTGTGAGGGACCCTCCCCCAGACTTCCTCTGATCACCAGTGAAAACGTACTAAACATTCCCAGAATATCACCTAAAAATTTGCACCCACTTTATGTGCTCTTCGCACCAGTCCTGTACATTCATGCACCCCCCAAAAATAAGGATCTGATAGACCTTCAAAACATATACAGAGATAGTCTGAAGTTTAATTTTGATATATTTGTGAAGATCTAATGTTCAGATTTCACTTTTTGCATGCTGTTTTAACACCAGCTTACTAATTGTTTTCTAATTTTAAATTAGATTAACTGTGTTTTAAAAAAAAATTGCATGTGTATAATATTTTTCTTTCAGCATAAATAATTCTAAATAATGGGTTAGCAGCCATTGAATATTTGTTTGTTTCATTAGGGACTGGTTTTGATCAAGCCTAGCAGACTGAACTCTTTCTGGACTGCTATTGTCTTCATGATAAAGGACACCGAAAATCAAAAGCTACAAACTATGAGGTGGGGTCCCTAAGATAAGGATGCTGAAACATCTGAACTATACCATGTAGGATCATAAAGGACAGGCAGGTCATAGCAGGGAGACCTGACTAAATGCGGTCTGCTGGAGAAGGTAATGGTAATATACTTCAGTAGTTTGCCAAAAAATCTTATGGATAAAAAAAAAATAGAGAGATATTGAAACAACAATGGAAGATGAGACACTGAAGTCTGAAGGTGCCCAATGTACTACTGGGGAAGATCACAGGAGGCAGAAATAGTGCTGGAGGTTATGACACAAATGGATTACAACTGAGAGGGCATTCAAATGCTGAGGGGCTCAGAGACAAAAGGAAAGTCTGATACTGTAAAGAACTTTGCACTATTGTAACTTGAAATGTAAGATTAATGAACCAAGGGAGACCTGATGTGACTAAAAATAAGCTGGCAAGCATAAACATTTATATCTTGAGAATTAGTGAACTAAAATGGATTGGAATGGGTTATTTGCATGAGATATTCATCAAATATTTTACTATGTGCATTAATATTGCAAATAAATGGAAATGGAGTAGCCTTTATAGTCAACACAAGGGTGTCATGATTAGAGCTTAGTTACAACCCCAAATTGTTAGAATGATCTCAATCAGACTCCAGGACAAGTCATTCAAGTATTAGCATGATAGAAGATTATGTTTTAACTAGAGATGTTGAAGTAGGGAAAGCTGGCTAGTTGTATGAGGATCTGCAGCACCTTCTGGCTATACCTAAATAAATAAATAAACAAACAAATAAACAAACAGGTCCTGAGGATGACTGTGGCTTGGAGAATTTGCTTCAGATTGCAAATTTCTGATCAACATAAATAAAACAGGAAAAACCTCCAGACAAACTAGTGACGCGCTCAACAATATTCCATATGGATATGCATTGTAGGTGAAGAACGGATTTAAGGGATCACATCTGGGAGATAAAGTGCCTGATAAACTATGAACAGAAGTTTGAGAAATTGTCCAGGAGGTATCAACAACATATATCAAATAGAAAAATATTATGAAGGTAAAAATAGCTGTCAGTGGCTTTAGAAAAAGCAGAAGAAAGAAGGATGACAAACAGCAGTGGGTACAGGAAAATACATCAAATTGAATTCTGAGTTCCAAAGAACAGCAATAAGAAATATAAAGGTACATTGAAACAAACTGTGCAAGGAATTAGCAGAAGGTAATACAACATGAAAGGCAAGATATCTCGAAGAAGACTGGCAATATTAAGGAAAACTTCCATATAAAAATGGGTATGATAAAACACAAAGATGGAAAGGACTGGAAGAGGTGACAAAAATAAACAGAACTATATAAGAATGACCCTAACTTCACTGACCCATATGATAGCATGTGCTTTAAATTAGAGCTGTTATGTTGGAAAACAAAGTTAAGTGAGCCCTAGCAAAACTGGGGTCTATATCACATTATTGAAATTCCAAAATGTCGTACACCATAAGCTCGATCTTGGAATCTTGAAATGTGATATAATTGAATGCTCAAAACAGCAAATTTTTTCCAAGGGAAAAAATTAGCTGTTCCGAGAATAGACACACACAGCACAAGCACACCAAAATACATAATCTACACATGCACACTTCACAGAACCCTACACTAAACTGTACATACACTACTAGCTATCCACTTACCTTAACCCAACCCTAACCCTAAGGTCCCAAACTAGCGCACACTCACCTTACCCGCTCCTTAACCCTAAGGTCCCTAACTAACACACACTCACCTTACCCGCTCCCTAACCCTAAGGTCCCTAACTAATGCACACTCACCTTACCCGCTCCCTAACCCTAAGGTCCCTAACTAATGCACACTCACCTTACTCGCTCCCTAACCCTAAGGTCCCCAACTATCGCACACTCACCTTACCCACTCCCTAACCTTAAGGTCCCTAACTATCGCACACTCACCTTACCCATTCCCTATCCCTAAGGTCCCTAACTATCACACACTCACCTTACCTCGGTCCGTTCGCACACTTACCTTAACCCGGTCTGTCACCTTCACACCACAGTCGAGGAAATAGCAAAGCCGCAGAAATGGCCCACCGAATACTTTCCCTAGGAAAATATTCAGTGTTCTGCAGCTTCACTATTTAAAGCGTTCGCTGAATAGGGATCGATATTATAACATTCGAAGTTTTAAGACTTCGATGTTATAATATAGACTCAAAAAACTGTCTAATAACAAGGCTGCAGGGAATGATGAGATTTTTAGTTGAATTGTTTAACATTTTGGAAAATAACATTGGTACAATGTTGTTTGCAGTTTTCCAGCAAAATTCAGACGATACTACAGTGGCCACTGGACTGGAAAATGTCAGTTTATATTCTGCCCCAAAAGGATAATGCAAAACAGTATTTAAATTATTGAGCAGGTACACTTGTTTCACATCTCACACTCCAAGCCTATTCTTAGAGACTGAAGTTTATCCCTTCTTAATGAAATGATGCAGCCAGAAGCTGAAGAGTACAACATGAAGTAGCCTTACTGGGTGATATGGTCTGGGCTCTTTTTTGCTGTTCAGTAAAAATAAACTCTTACAACTCTATAATTCTAATAGATCAGTAATATATTAACTAACTAGTTAACCAGCTGAAAACATACCGACATGCATTT
Organism: Protopterus annectens; assembly: GCF_019279795.1. Classification (NCBI taxonomy): domain Eukaryota; kingdom Metazoa; phylum Chordata; order Ceratodontiformes; family Protopteridae; genus Protopterus; species Protopterus annectens. The sequence continues at coordinate 191,402,332 of NC_056746.1, read as the reverse complement.
TTTATGAGTCGATTGGCAGATGAATAAACTAAAACACAGCTAGACAGCAGAGTACATATATACAATTAATTTTCTCCTCTTTTTTTTCTTCCCTTTGCAGTAATCTTACCATTATAATCCTGGAACAATCCATTAAATGGTTAGTTACAAGACATCCATATTTAGACAGTTTAACTTTACTGAGGTAGAAATTCCACATGATCAGCTATCACTGTATACTTGTGAAAAGAGCTGCTTGTGATTGTTTTGCAAATCCAGCTTTTGTTCATATCAAGTTAAAATATAAATGCAATAAAATAGAGATGAAATTGGTAGGATTATAATAGAACTGATATTTTAAAATATTATTTTTTGTATTACACAATTCTGCAATGTTATGTTGACAAAGCAATTAACTAATGTTTTATTAAACATTATATATATATATATATATATATATATATATATATATATATATATATATACATTTTGTTAGAATCACACATAAAAAATATAATTAATAAAATTCTCTGCATTAGATTACATCAATTTATATATATTTTATGCATTTTGTCTGCACTAATTTAATTGCAAATAGCTTGTAGTTCCCCAAGCAACAACTGATTATGATTAAAATATCTTCAAAAGTAAGTCTTAGGGAAAGGGGAGTATCACTTATTTCACAATCAGGAAACAAATCATGAATGAAGTTAACTATTTCAATTTTTATCATATATTTTGCATAAAATTTCAAAGATGTTATCAAATGCTTGTCAGCTATATTTATATAACAGTAAGATACAGATACTGACATTTTGAATCTTGCTAATGATTTATAAAAAAAAAAAAAACTGAAAATGTACTCCTTTCTATATATATATTCACTTCAGAAGCCTGAAATATCACAAGCCTGAATTTCATAAGCCGGAAGACCAAAAGACTAAAAATTCAAAATCCTGAAAACTCAAAAGCCTGAATCCCAAAAGGCTGAAAATATACAGAGCACAAAGAATAACAATATTCCAGTACAATAACACACAAAAACACATACAAGACAAAGGATAGCACTTTTCACCAAGTATGGGCAGGGAGGCAACCCCCCTGCACCCCCCATACCCCCTGCTAATTAAATATATCAACTCCAAGACTGCACTTCACAGAAAAAAATGGCAAACATACCATCACGTTTCATGACTGCCTGTTGTAACCTTAGTAATATTCCTTTTTAACTTGCTATACTACAACACAACTCATGAAAGTGTATTGCCCCCTGCTTATATTTGGTGGAATGTAATCTGGTTTGTGTTGTCTTCAGTCAGTATATGTATCCTATGTGTTTTCAGTCTTATGGGATTCAGGCTTTTGAGTTTTCAGGATTTTGAATTTTCAGGCTTTTGGTCTTCCGGCTTATGAAATTCATGGTTGTGATATTTCAAGCTTCTGAAGTGAATATATATATATATATATATATATATATATATATATATATATATATATATATATACACACACACACACACACACACACACACACACACACACACACACACACACACACACACACACACACACACTGCAGTTTTGTTTTCAAATTTTAACAAAGAAAAAATGTTCATTTGAGCAATTATCAATTCACACTTTCACACGTAGGTGGTTGTGCAGCCATGTAGTTACAGCTGATATTTAGTTAAAGCTGAAGCTTGTCACTTTAGGTTATTATAACAGTATAATTAAAATAAAACAAGAAAAGATTTTTTTTCTTTTTCTTGTTACAGACAAGAAAAATGGAGGGATCACAATGTCATGGGACATTTAGCTTCTGAGATTTGTCCAGAAAGTCTCATTCACAGCTTCTGTCAAGGGTTTTCCTGTCAGCTGTAATTTTGACACTGTATATATTGTGTTTAGAAAACTCTTTCATAAAGAATAAATATATGCATATAGTTCTTCTACTTTCATAAGATAAGAAAGCCTGTTTTAATTGTGAGAAGCAAGGACTGAAGTTGCAGAGATGTTCTTTTTATTTCGACCAGAAAGCAGTCCAAAGTAATTCATATGTGTCTGGAGTTGTCCTTGAGTTTATGAAGGAATTGTCTGCAATAAAGAAAGCAGCCTGAAGTGCAGTATTTTTAACTTTTTTCTTTCATCTCATTGCAGTTACCTCAAGCCAGCCTGATGTTTGGTTTTAACATTAAATGAACAATAATATTCTGAAACAGTATGATATAGAAGTGTATGAATATCTTGTGTATGCTTTTATTACCATTTATGTAGTCTTTTGAAATGCTGCAAAACTGGATGAGGAATATCATTTAGTTTACTACAGACAGTGACAACTTTGATGCTACAAAGTCTAGCATGACAAATTCTAGTGTACATACTTCTTTAATTATGACCTACTGCTAAGTGTACAATTAGATGAACATTTTACAATTTATTAATGAAAGCATCACATTATGCACAACCACATCACATCTATTAGCATGACATTAGCTTGGTTATACTACTACTACTATTATGCAAAATGTATTTCTTTCTTTCTTTCTTTCTCTTTAATTTATTTATTTGTCATTTTTGATAGGGAAAGTCCATATTCAGTAGTTGCCCAGGGAAAAAAATGCTCCAGAAGATACATCTAAGATACTCATGACAAATTTAATTGAGTTTCTCTTCACAACAAACCAGATTTCTGTTAGGTCAGAGCCCTATGAAACCTGCTAACAGTGGTCAGATAGTTTGAATCTTTCCAAACTGCAACAGTTCCCCCGAACATACTCAAGGACATTTGTTGTTCTCTCATACATGTTCAGAAAAGACACTTGACCAATGCTTGCTACCTAACCACACTTTTTTATTTTTGTCTTTCACTGTGACTTTATTTGCACTGCTTATGTAGCTATGACGCACACTTGTCTCTTATGTTCAGTTATAAATATGGACTTGTGTGTTTGTATGATATAAGAGATAACAAATTTGCCAATTACAAGGATGATAACAGTGAGCAAGAGCCAAGGTATAATCTTGCTCCCCAGTGGCACAAATGCAGTACTTGGGTAGTGAAACCAGCTGTCTCACCCTTCAATATGAGTTCTTTGTGCTACCTCTTTAATCAAAAATAAATAGTCCATTACATTTGGTGCATAATCAGGGATATAAGTACAGCATTTTTACCAACTAACGCACACAATTCTCCCTTACTGGTGATTATGAAGTCCAAGGTCATCCTATTTTGCATAACTTTTGTTTTCATTACTGTCAGTTCAATAGTGATTTTATCTAGACTACTTAAGAAGTTGAATACATTTTTAAATTTCTCATGAAGATTTTTTTTTTGCCCTATACTAAGGAAAAGGAGATCCACTGGCTATGATTTTGTCATTTACATTCATGGCTAAGGTGCTGATTCCTTCTTTCCTCCTGACACTTTCAAGTTTTTCTTTTGGTAGTTCATTTATAGCTCAAATAGTTAGAACACATGGGTGAGATAACATCTTTCCATAAGTTGTATGGGAGCATGTGATAGGCGAAATTACCACAAACAAAGTAGTTTCCCACATCTTTATAACTATTACTAAAGGTGATCAAGTTTGTACTGTTTGAGTTTAGCTGTGATAAAAATGATTAATGTCTTTAAGGTACCACATTAAAATTTGAACTGCTGTTAGCCTATACTCCAAACTCTTGGCAGAGATGTTAGAACTACAGTCTCCATATAGTATACTCCTAAATGGGTAATTTTATATGTAGTCGCAACTCACACTGGCTCTATCCTTGTTATTGTTTTTAGAATCAGTATTGCTTTGAAACAAACAGACTGGTGCTTTTCCATAGCTGGAGACTTTCAGTGAGGGAACTTAATTTAATTCACTCTCTACCATTTCATGTGTTTCAAAATTATGACAATTTCACAGGCATATTGAAGGGGGCTGCAATCAATAAGATGTGACTTCCTGCATTGTGAGGACTGTGTAACAAATCCAGCAGTTGCTAGAATTTAACTTTTGGGCATATAACATCAGTAGATTGGTGAACTCATTGGTTACTTACAGATCAGATATTTACAATGACTTGCAGGAGCAGGAATATATATATATATATATATATATATATATATATATATATATATATATATATATATGGGATCCGTACAGATGCTCAACTGCATCTTTCACCGAATCCCAATTTGGTGAGCATAATGGCACGAAAGTACTATTCACCGAAGCAGCACTTTCATGTAAGTATGCTTGTTGTTCAGGTCGTACTATGGTGCAGTAAGGGAAAATTCCCTTTTGCCACTGTAGTGCGTCCTCATAGTGAGAATATTAAAGTAGGGGTGTGTGCAGGGGGGCTTGCCCCCCTGCATTCAAGTAGATTTTCTTTTTTTTTTTTTTTTAATGTACTTTAACCAAAGCGCTTTTTCGATGAAAGCACTTTTGTTAAAGTGTGTTTGTTGGTAATGGATTCGGGCTTTTGAACTTTCATTCAAAAGTCCTAGATATATATATATATATATATATATATATATATATATATATATATATATATATATCTATATCTATAAAAGAAAACTATGAAAAAGTATGAAACAGTATTATACATTGTTCTGAACTTATTCATAAAAACACGCCCTTATTCTGATGCAATAGACACAAACAATATCAAAAAAGTTTAGAGTGCCAACGTCATCTCTGAGGCTTCTGTCCAAAACCTTGAAATATCTGAAACCCTTACAACCCAATTATCTTTAAAGGTCATTTACTGAAAGTGCTAACCAAGACCAAAAATACTTCCACCATGGGACTTAACAATATACCTGGCTGCTTAAGTAATAGTGTTAAACATGCCTTTGCAGACTCACTCCTTAAATGCTTAACCTAAGTTTAGCTACTTGTTTTATGCCTGATGAGTGATTCACTGTAATGATGATTACTGTCCATAAGGGAAGCCTTATAACTGACCCAGGAATTACACACCTATCAGCCTTACAAGGCTCATTTGCAAAGCCATGAAATGTGTTGAGTGACCACATAAACTATGATATCAAGAATCTTATTAGAATTGACCCAACAGTTGGCTTTGTGAAGGGTAGCTTCTGTCTCTTGAATCCTGTAAACTTCTTTGATATGGCTACAGAGACTTTAGCCAGTGACCATGCAGTACACACAGTGTATCTTGACCTGGTCACTGTTTTCAGCACCATTTTACATGCTGCATTATGCAAAAGCTAAACCCTTTAAAAACAGACCCATATTTGGTAAGATGGATAGCAAACTGGTTGAAAGACAGAACCAACACAGTGCAAGGTGTGGGTACTTTATCAAAAAGTAAGAAAGTGACAAGCAGTGTCCCTCAGGGTTCAGTTCTGGGACCTTTCCTTTTCAGCATTTACTTTTCAGTTCTCCAACCAGGGAGTCAAGACCACCAGATAACAAAGTTTGTAGATGACTGTATACTCAGGGATGGATGTTGTTAAATCATAATATGACTCCCAAACCCTCCTGAATTAACTTTCCCTTGTAAGCTCTTTTGCATGTTAAAAATGAGATCAAACTAAATTCAGAAAAAAGTGGTTGTATCATTACTTTTGTTCCCTCATCATACTGTATTACAACATACAACTACACAACTATTAGATGAAAATATAGTCATGGAACAAGGAACTTAGGTTGATAACTCCCTCCCCATCCTTTGACCATTGTGTGACAATGGTTGTCATGAAATCTTTTTACTAAGAGATATCATCAAGGTCTAAAGAAGTAATCACTCCATTATATTCAGCATTAATCAGACCAGGTACTGAGAGGATGTATCTCAATAAACATATTAAACAATGAGAAAGACTCTAAAGGTTCCTAATGAAAATCATCACAGGCCTAAAGTCCTTGCGCTAATTAAAGAAGCTGGAGGCTTTATCCCTTTATTCAGTATCTTACAGACTTTTGTGGAAGACCCTTGCCTCACTTACCACACCATTAGAGATTCAGTGCTCCTGGATATCCTGGATCTTCTCAAGTTTAATATTTTCACCAGTACTAGAATCAAGGACCTAAATCTTCATCAACAGATAAACGATACATGCTGAATGGATAGGCTTATAACCCATTTCTTCTCTAATCTATATAGTGCAACTCACTGTTTTCTTTTAAACATACTGTAGATGATTGAATGTGTATCCATAAATTCACTCCATGATTGACTTATGGAGAAAGGTGGTCTAGCATGAGGGATGGTACTAGAAAGCCATGAATTGTCATAAGACTCAGTGGCTTTGGAATATCTATGAATCTATCATTTGTTAATCTATAAATGAAGTATCACTGTAAAAATAAGAAATAATAATAAAAAAGATAATAGATTCATAGACTGTTACTAGGCTAATGAATCAATTGGCCTTTCTAAGCCTAGTCAAGTTTTCCAGAAAGAATAATGATGTCTTACATCCAAACAGGACATTGAGGGGCAAGCATTTATAAGCTACCTCTGTCCATAAGGGACATGGGTGCCAGGCCTGGTGTAAATTTCCTATTCCCCATCCACTTGTCTAGTTTGTGCTTAAACTGAGTAATAGACATACAGCTTCACATGGATCGGAAGCCTGTTTCATAGGTGGTACAGTCACTGGGACACATATCTGTCACTCCAGCATGTTCTGTTATGTCACAAAGTTTAAGTCCTTAGACCTTCTATTTATGTTACTCTTTGACTTAAGAATATGTAGGAGATTCATAAGTGTGGGGTTTGTGGATTGCCTTGTAAGCCAGGCATAGATCATCCCTCAGCAATCTATAGGAGACTGAATAGACAGAAAAGGGCTTTAAGGAACTCTGCATAAGGCAGGTTTGTTACACCTTGTTTTCTTTTTGTAAGGAACCTTTGAGATAGCTCTAATTACTGCATACCACATCAAATACATACCAAAGAGAACATTGCACTCTATGACTGGTTTGATAAGGGTGGAGTACAGTGGGATAATGACCTCTTTGGCCCTAGATGCCATGCCCTTACTTATAAATTGTGCAACATAAAAGGATTTCCTCACCAATGAGGCCGCATGGTGGTCAAATGTAAGGCTACTGTCTATGTGCGTACCCAGATCCCTGACCACTGGGTTGACTCTTAGGAGTGTATTATCAACATGGTAATTAGCCAGGATGGTTGATTTCCCAAAGGGAAAGGGAATGTTAACCTTTCATCACTTGGTTTGAATTCACCTCTCCTTAACCATTCCTGCTTTCCTTACTGATCAACATGAGGTTCTTCCAGAAGTTTTCTATACTTGCAACTATATTTATGCATTTTCCACATTTCTTGCCTTCTCATCTGGTCCTTCACCTTATATTCTTTCTTTTGTTTTTGTCACATTTAGTTGTCTGATTTATTAGCTACTTCTGGCTTGATTTCCATTCCTGCTTGATGCTGATATGCTTCTGCTAGCATAAGCAGAGAAGTCATTTTAGATTTATTCTCCTCATGTTTCAAAACTTTCATTATGTTTGGGTCTTGTGAGGTCAGCAGATATGTTTGGAGTACCATGATTGCAGATCTATACATGTAATCAGTTTCAAAGAGGTGTATCCCTCCTTCAGATCTGGGAATATATAATCTTGGTATGCACTGATTTTTATAAATCATTTGGTGAGCATGAAGCATTCTTGTTTTCCTATCTAATCTAGCCAACATGTTTTGGGGCCAGTCAATCACTCCAAAACTAAGTTAGGAGAGGAAGAGCAAATTGGTTTATAGCTTGGATTTTTTTCCTAGATGCCAAAGCTGTTTTCAGGATTAATTTAAGTTTTCTAAAGTCTGGCCTCAGGTACAGTGTGGGTGATGCAATTTACAAAAAGTTCTGAGCATTGTTGTGTATTTCCTCTGAGGTTACAGACATAGCTGTAGAAAGATTATGGTTGTCCTTTGCCTGAGAAGCTATTTTTTTCTTGAAATTTAACCTTTGAAGTATTAATTAACCTTTTTAGCTCACTTTTTAGATTCAGGGGATTTTAGTATTTATGGCTTTGTTCCTCCTATGCTTGACAATTTTTTTTTCTTTTGTTGCATAACTAACTGATAGTGTGATTCCACCAGAGTGGCTTGTCTTTTGAGTTTCTCTTATTCTTAATACTGGTGGGCACAGCTTGCTCTGTGCAGCTATCAATATGGCTGTACAGAGATTTTGTAAATAGCTCAGTGTACTCTATGGTGTTTACTAAGTTTGGGGGTGCTTGCAATTTAGCCAAGGTGTTGCTTAGTAGAGAGAGGTTAGCCTTGGAACAGCTCCGAAAATTTTTTTTGTTTTGCTGGATCCCCAGATTTAATTTTTATTTCAAGTAATACTGCTTTATGTCCAGATCTGATGAGCAAATATTTTACATTGGTTGAGGAACATTAGCCGCCCTCCCCCCATGTTCGTGAGCACAAGGTCAAGGATATTTGTACTTCTACTGCATGATCCTGGTATTAACAAAATTTAAGAATTTCTGCACTTGTGCATTAGAAGTGGTGTAGGATTCCTAGTCAGTAGAAGGGTAGTTGAGATCACCCATGACTATCGTATTGGGTTGAACGCTGAGAGACTCTAGTGGATTGAGATAGGTAGTGTGGGTTTCCTGGGACATGGAGGGGGACTTATATGTTGCAAGTAATGGTACGGCACCCTGTTTATGATGAGTAGCACATGTATAAGTTCCAGTGGGTCATACACTTTAACTAATCTGGATATGAGTTTAGTCTTAATATAGACTGACACTCCTCTGCCTTCAGTTCCCTCCTGTGTAGTAGCTGGTCTAAAGGTGTGAAAGGCATTATAACCTTGCATTGCTGGGGTACTGTCAGTAACTTTAAACTATATCTCCATTACTACACAGATATCTACAGTTTCCAGGGAGAAGAAGGCTTTCAGGGAGTGTAGTTTCTTGTTAAAACCTCTAGCATTGAGCAGTACTACCTTCAGATATTTCTTCATAGGTTCAGTTGAGTCAGTAGGTTTGTCAGTTTGGCATTGCCTAAAAAAGGCACTATGGGGGCTGGAAAAGGTCTTTGCCAATATCCGAAAGCCTAGATGGGATAAGTGCAGACCATCCCTGGCAAAGCAGCGTGGTCTGTCAATCATGTCCTCCCAGGCCATCAAATATTGTACTCCTGTGGACTGACACCAGAAGCTAAGCCAATTGTTAAAATCTGTCATTTTCTGTTGGAAATGTGGCATCATCCTTGGAGAAGGTAGTATACTGCTCGTTGTTAGGCTCATACCTGCCTGAGACTCATAATCAGCGAGCTCGATCATGTTTCGCTTCATATAGCCAAGGGAAGTATGACTCTGGTCATTAACACCCACATGGACTATGCCAGAGTCATACTGGTACCTGTGGTTCAATGACCTGAGTGCCTGTGTGAACTGATGGATCCTAGCCCTAGAAAGGCAGCTAACTGTGACTCTCTTCATACTCAGTCTAGAGATGGGGACATCGGTGTGCCTCACTATAGAATCACTAATGATGAGGAAATTTGGTTTTGTGCTGGGCTTAGCAGTTGAGTCACTAGATACAGTGTTACTATGTGTAGCTGTGAGTGGTATTTTAATGGAGTTTTATGTAATGGCTAGGGACTCTTTCTTTGATTGTACTGTGCCTTAGTGTTTTAGGAAGGTTACCTGTAAGTGCCTCAGGATAAGTAGTTTTATGTGCATGACCTTTACCCTGTGCAGTAGGCAGGTCTATATTATAAGATCGATGATTGAAAACATCGAACATCATATGCTTGACACCATATGGTTGATGTCTTCAAACATTGAACTTATAAAAACAACAAAAAAACGAAAAAGAAAAACGTACCCTAACGGGTTTAAGCAGGGGTGTGCCCCCCACACCCCCGCTACTTAAATATACCAACTCCGAGACTACACTACATTGCAGTAAACAGAAATCTCCCCTTACAGAGATTTCCATTTACACGTTTGATGTTATTCGCTTTCGCTATTCTCATGTCGACAATATAAGCTTCGATATTATCGGCTTTCGAGAATATAATATAGACCCCAGTAGGCATGGTGCAAATGTCACTGGCAACCTGTATATGATTAGCTTTGGTTGTATGAGAGAGTTTTGCTCCAGTATTAAAGTGTATTTATACCTCAAGTTACATACACTATCTGTTTTATTAAGAATAATTGGGTTGCCAGTGTATATGAGGTAATTTCTGCAATGACGCAGAATACCCATCTCAACCAGATTGGCCATAGAGAGTCAGGAAGTGCATATCCATGGTCACTGAACTCCTAGGGAGGAGTGAGGAAAACTTAACTATTGAACAAGTGAATAAGACAAGCAACTTGATGAGCAACGTTCAGCTATGAGCAGACTAGATTCTCTAGTAGGTAAAAAAAATCTGTCTAGACAGTAATGCCACAAGAGTGCAGACCACTGACCAGAACTAAGAGACTTAGACTAACAGGCACAATAAGCCTTCTCCAGAAGTTCCCAGCTCAGAAGGGTGAAGGCTACCCTCTTCTTCCACAAGAATGTAGACCACAAACTTTTTGAATGTAAAATAACTGGTTTGGAGCCCAAGTGCTTAAATCAGAACAAAGACAATTAGAATAACAGCCACATTAAGTCTTTACCAGCAATTCCCAGCTCAGACGGGCAGAGGCTACCCTCTCTTCCCACAGGAGTGGAGACCATCAAACCTTCTTAATGTAAAATAACTGGCCTGCAGCCCAAGTGCTTACACCAGAACAGAGACACTTTTAGAATAACAGACACAATAAGCCGTCAACCAGGAATTCCCAACTTAGAAGGATGTAAACGACCTTTCTTGCCACAAGAGTGTAGACAGCAAACCTTCCTTATGTAAGATAACTAGCTTGAAGCTCAAGTGCTTAAATCAAAACTAGGAGGCTTAGAATAACAGTTGCAATTTAATCAGCCTACTAACAAGCAATAGTAAATGCAGCAGAATAAATGCTACTGAACACATTAAAGAGCAAGCAGCAAAAAGTAAAATAAAGTAATAAGGTAGGAAGAACCAAGTAAAAAGAGATGAATACAGTGCATTTTTTAATAAGTAGAAAGTGAGGAAACAGAAGATAATTCAAGCTTAAAAGAACAAGGGGTGGGCCTGCCCAACTGATCTCTCAGTACTCAGTTGAGCCAATGAGATTGAACTGGGAGGAGTGTCCAACATCAGATTTATAGTAGGAGCTGGCAGCTCAAAAGCCACCAAGTTTATGAGTCCAACAACAGTAGAGCGGGTGGGTGGGAAAAATCAAAAGCAGACAGAGATCAGCAATAGTCAGGCAGAGAACAGCAAGTCAAACAAGCATTCCAACTAAAGATGCCTCCAATATTTCTAGTTAAATGAGGAATGCTATTTCTCAGTTCCTCTCACTAATTAGCAGATGTTATTCACTATCTGGAAAGGAATTCTTGTCTAATTTTTCTAACTGACATAGCCAAGACCTCTTAACACCCCAAAAGGAGAACAAACTTAAAACAAAACAAATGCAATATAAGAAAAAGAGAAACAATAGAAATAACCAGCATTTAAATGAAAAACTTCAATTCAAAATCAAATGTAGACAGCGATCAGCAATAGTCAGGCAGAGAACAATAAGTCCAACAAGCACTCCAACGAAATAAAGATGCCTCCAAATATTTCTAGTTAAATGAGAAATGCTGTTGGTCACTTTGTCATAATGCTCTACATATTCTGATAACTGCTGATGTGGTCTTATCTTAATAACACTAAGCCTATGGGCAGTGTATGATTTTACCAATATTTATATTTTTTTAGTATGCCCTGGTGGCTGATAGATTTTTAATCAGCAGTAATCAATACACTTGTCCTAAATGGGTAACAAGGAGGTTGAGCCTGTTGCTACATATGTATAATGTGTTTGTTTTCTCCACTTTTCCATAAATGTGGTGGTGGTAGGGATTATAAAATCATTGCTTTTCCCCTCATGACTGGAGCATTGCTTGTGACACTTTACTGGTAAAATGACTACCATGGTCAACATGGATTTCTCATGGAGCTCCTTAGACAGGAATTATCCTCTCACTGAGGATTTGCTTTACTGGCTGAATGTCACACATTTAGAGGGCTATACTCCACCCACTCTGTGTACTTATCTATTAGGGTTAAATGAATTCAAACTATTCTGATGTCATTGGAGAGAGCCAACAAAATCAATTTAAATCCTGTCCTAAGATCCCAAAGCATATGGAAATTTACAGTAGTTTTTCCAAATATTTTACCTATATTATACATTGTACAAATGATTTATCTGTCCCTATGGTGTTATATGTCATATGACATTCTAAAGAATCAGTGCCTAGTCGATTTGTTGAAATTCTTTTCCTCACAATACCGCTAGAAGTGACAATAGAACCATATAACAGCTTTTTTTCCTCCTCTGAATGTTGGCACAACTTTTGGTATAAGGGCTCCATTGAAAACTCCCCATCACCTGCCATTTATAGGCAGCATCACAAACAACAAATTCCAAAACACTGTAGTACAAAAATAAATGCAAATACTTACTCTCAGCAACCACAAGTCCACCCTTTTTATAGTATAACCATCACTCATGGTTTGTTCCTATATCTCTAGGTTTTCCCCAATATATTGCACCAGGTCTTCCAAGTGTTTGGCTTGTCTTAGATTTGGTAAGATCGTATAACATGCTTAATTTGGAAAAAAAAATGTCTGTCATAAGAGAGTCTATTTTCTTTGTGGTGTGTAGAGGAAGTCCACAAATTTTGGAAGATATAACTAGCTGATTAATCAGTAGTCCAGTTATTTGGCTAACGGAGAGTTTTACCCTCTCTTCATATGATGGGCAAGTGGGCACACAGAAATTAGTGATACAGTGCAATGGTAGAAAAATAGTTATTAAAGGTATTGGTGTATGATTGTTTAGGTTTAACTGTTTTGCAAGTAATTTACCTTTCCGCTGAGGATCTTTTTTCTTAAATATTGATAACCCAAGCTCAGCAGTGTTTCTGTTTTTCTTTTCTTTTTTTTTTTACTATCTCTAGCTCTTGTACCTATAGGACCCCTTTTTAGCTAACTTAGCCATCTTGTAATTATGCTTTCCTTAGTCTAATCCCTGTTGATGTATCTAGATCTTAATAATGTTGCTTGAGAATAGTCTGGTTTTACCAATGATTAGATGTTTTCAGTAGGTCCCGATGGCTGGTAGCTATCTCATTAGCAGTAATCAATGCACATCTGGCCCAAATGGGCAATGAGGAGGTTAAGACAGTCTCTGCATGTGAACTATTTTTGTAGATGCTTATAGGGCACAGGAGTAAGAGAGAATTTTACTGCCTCCAGTTTTGCTGTTTGTGATGAGCGTCCTCCTGGTAAACTTTATTTTTGATGCTTTAACTCACTGGTTATGCTTAGCCCACTGAAGCATTCTTGACCATTTGTACTGTTGATCTTTTACTGTAACTTTGGCTCTAGGGCAACACTGTAAAATTTACTGATGTCAAGGTCGGAGAAAAGTTTTATATCCTCACTGATTTATGCAATCATTCCTGACATGTCATGGGTGAGTAGAAAAGGGATGGGATAGCTTTATTTATCTTTCTGTGCTCAATGGTAGGTCTACAGGATCCATTAGTTTTTTGACTGGCCAATATGGACCATTGCCTGATGAAATGATTTTTTCTAAGTACCCCCTTTTCCTCATCCTCTAACACCCTCACCTCCTCTAAGGAGGAGGGGCAGTCAGTTATTATCACAGGGAAAAAAAATCAGTGCCTTTAAAATGAAGCATTTAATACCCAGGAGGTGTGGAGAAGGAATACTAAAATGCTGGCAGCTGTAGCAGTATATAATCAGACCAGAAGCTGAATTGCAAGTTCACAGTTTTTTGTGATTTTCACTGCCAAAAGCTAAATATTTGAATGTGTTTTAATAATGCTGCCTCATAAATCTAGGTTGTGAAATTCCATACTTGACATGAAAAAGTAATTTTCCATGATAAATGAAAAATCTGTTTATTGAGATATAAAAAAATGTCCAAGATCTATAACAGGGTGAGTGATCTCACAGTACTCTTTAATGCAAGTGCATAGTGCAGTCAGTGTAACAATTAGAGCAAATGTCAGTCCCAGAAGGTCCACAACTGAACATTTAAAACTGCAGCTGGGTAGAAAAACACAGTCAGCTGCATTATAGTTGGATTAAGTCACAAGGAGAGTTGATCTGGGAGCATACCTCTCAACTTCTTAGTGCAGGAATTCTGGGCAAAGTCAAAAATAATGGGGGACAGAGGCCTCAAATCGGGGACAGATTTTAAATATTGCTCTTTTAAACTTACAAAGTTGTTAGAATGACAGGTTTTGCAATATTATGGATTTTCTGAAGGGTATGAAGTCTGGAGCTCAAATGTCTGTTATTATTTAATGACCCCAGCCCTCAATGATTTGCAGGAAAATCACCAATTTTAAGAGTAACAGACCAAAATTTTGAAGCAAAAAAACGGACATTCTGTAAATTTCTGGACAGGTGAGTACTATGTCTGGGAGTTGTTGGATTTCCAGACTTTTAATGATAGTCTTAAAAATAGATATACAGTAAATGTGATATGAAAATATTGAAAGTTTCTAACTTAAGTAAATAACCCAAAACATTTGAGGTTTTCAGTATTGTTATTTGAACATTTCATCATGCTGCTGTTGTGATCTTAACTAATCAGTAAAGAAAAATTAATTATTTATGGCTGGTATGGAAATGAATTCCACTGCACAAGTATGACATTTTATTTGTGGTTGGAAAAAGCACTATGAAATAGATTTGGAAAAAGAAAATGACTGCACTGTTTGGATAAATCATGGTCTGAAACAACTCATTCTTTTTTAAAAATAAAAATCACAAATTACTGATAAAACTTTTCTTTGCTATTACCACAGCTCTATTTTTTATTTTATAAATTCTGAGGTAGCTGAATCAAAGGATAGGTTTCAAAAATCCTATTTTTGAATAAGTATTATCTTTTTTCTTTTCTTTTTTTTTTTTAAATATGTCTTTTCTCTTCTGCTGACCAGAGGGCCTTCCATGATCAGTCGTCTGCCCATTTGGTCTCCCATACTGAGATTCCACAAAATGGAGGTGACAACTGATATGGTGGGCTGCCATCCAGGCAGGCATGGAGTTGGTTTGTGCCTTCACCAGCATAACAGCAACAAGAGCATTTTCAGAAAGGCCCCAAATAACCCCATAATAGTTGATGTGAGCAAATGTGTCATGCAGGACACCCTGTGCCCTCATCATATATGAATGCACTTCCACCCATATACTATTGATGGCTGTTGTTACTAGCATAGTATGACTAAGCCGATGTCTCTGTCCCTGGCCATTTCCTCTTGTCTTCCAGTCTCTATTTGCATGGTGGCAGTCATCTGACTAAAACTACCTTTTCCTCCACCCCCCAGGATGGGTAAACCAGTATCAGCTGCTCATTCATATCTTTTCCTGATCAGCATTCCTGCTATGAGCTCATTTCATGAACTAATGCTGCACAACAGCTCAGGTGATGCTTGAAAGGATATTTTATATAGGTATTGTAAGTAAAAAGCAGTGTTTATGGGATAACTGTGCATGCTATCACTCCATTTCTGAGATGGGCCCTTATACCTGGCATGCAGAAATGCTGAGTCAAAACTATAAAAAGATGAACCAGTTGTGGCCATTACTTAAAATGTCTTTTGGAATACAATAAGAGGATGTAGCTTGCCTATATCATTTTGCAGAGCATCTTTGAGAAGAGACAGCTCATTTCCAGTTTGCAGAAGATGTTGGTCATCTGGCTACAAATTATCTGTTTGCATTTGTAATTCAGGGTAGAGCACTAAAACGCATGGATTTTTTTTAGCCTCAGCCGAGAAGTGCTGTAGGGGTAAATGAGTTGCTCAGAGTCATATAGTAGGTAACTGGGGGCTGACTGGATAAAAACTCTGGACTCATGTTTTTAAGAGAAAATGTTCACATTTTTGCCCCAGACCTTTGGACAAAAAATAACAGCCTCCTAGGCCAGTTAAACAATATGTTACTGGTGCAAGCATGCAAGCAGACAATAAAATAAAAAAACAGAATAGATTAAAAACAATTCATAGCAAATGCTTCCTATTTTAAAGATTAGCATAGATAAAAACAATTAATAGTAAAAGACTCCTATTTTTACTTGGTTTTATCTCGTGGAGCTCTTATAAAATGGAAATTTATATCACTCACATGGCTGCTTTAAACAAATATTATTTTAAGAAATATTTTCTTCAGAGGCATTTAATTGGTCTGAATGTTTTTAATATGGATTGTTTGAATATGTTGCGCTGTGTGCTTATACAAAGGTGCACACTTATTTACCATCTGCTGTTGCTATGAAAATAGAAAGTTTGCCCATTTATAAACTAGAAACAGATAAAATGTCTTGAATGCGCTATATTATTACTTTCATTTCTGTCTGTCTGCTAATATTAAACAGTAGACATCATAATTCTGTTTAGTATGCTGAGTCACTGAGAGGTTAAGTATGAAGTCATATACATGGAATTCCGATCCACAACTAGAACAAGTGTAATTTCAGTCATTGCAACCTGTTTAATGCAAC
This sequence comes from Protopterus annectens, assembly GCF_019279795.1. Taxonomy (NCBI): domain Eukaryota; kingdom Metazoa; phylum Chordata; order Ceratodontiformes; family Protopteridae; genus Protopterus; species Protopterus annectens. The sequence continues at coordinate 191,385,739 of NC_056746.1, read as the reverse complement.
TATTTTCATTAAAACAGAAAGCAAAATAACTTATTTGTGGTGAGCAAATGAAATATGGAAATGAGAGGGAGTCAATCATTTACTTCTGTAAAATGTCTCTTTTTAAAACCTTCTCCTGACACATCATATCTGACAAGCCATCTATTGCTCAAATACCCCTGAGTATACCAATGGCACAATTATTTATCCACTCCTTCTTCACCCATAATCATCTCTACCTTATGGCTGCTTTTGAAATATCTCTCTTGGTTGGAGTTCAGCATCTGCTGTTGAGATGGACTTTGAGAATGATATCTGAAAATGGCAGTTCCTTTTTGGGGAGACTGGTACCAGACCTGCTTGGCGATTGTAATAAGGGGTTGTAGTGGATCAGAAGACAACTCACAACCACCTGGGTGTCCCTTCATTTTTATGGAGGCATAAATATGTAGTGAAACCTCTGTGACATGTCTTATCACTGGGCAGTTATTGCAGCCCTGTTAATTGTAAGCACAACAGCTTAATCTCTCCCTCTTTTGGGAAAGGGAATTTTCACAGAAATGTTCCATATCCTTTGTCATTTTATCATCTGCTGACCTATATTCATTCTGGATTTTGTCAGATGCATTTATCCTTAACACTGACACCTTAATCAAGAAAGGGATGTCAGAGTCTTTGATTTAAGGACAAATGAAAACAAATCTTATCTCCTATGAATGAGAGTAGTTTCTGCTGCAGAAGTACCCCTTCTGCCTTTTTAACTCTGAATGTTTAATTAATAACTTAATTGAGTAGAAATACTATGCTCATCTACTACACATTGCTTAGCCGTACCTCACAATGCTCATCTACATCAAAGAGCAATTACTTGTGCCATGACTGCTCATCCATTCCCAACAATGTTTACCTGTACCATGTAACACTCACCTGCACCACACAACACTGGTGGTTCCACAAAGTTTTAACTGCAACACACATTTTTTTTTACTGTTCAGACCTTACCTGCATCACACAGTGCTTATCTTAAGTGCTAGGGGTCATCTGTAGGATATAAGAGTCAACAGCACCACACAATGCCCATCTGTATCAGGCAGCTCATTTGTAATGTGAAGCATTTGCCCATTTTATAGGTGTCCACATCATGAATCATTTATCTGCACTGCACAATGTTCACATGAATCACACAGAGCTCATCAGCAGTGTATAATGCTTGCTGTATCACACAGCACTTATCAGCAGGGCATAGTGCTCACCTGCATTAATCATCTGTCATCTGAACTACCCAATCTTGTATGTACTGCACAATGATAAACTGCATCACACTTTGCTTTTCTGTACCTTACAATAATTCATTTGGCCATTTAACACTCATCTGCATTGCTCAGTACTCACCTGCTTACAGCTGTCTGTACCACACAACACATCTCTGTAATGTACAATGCACACTTGCATCATAGAGCATTCACCAGCAGTGTACAGTGCTCAGTTGTAACATAGTGCTCATCTGCACTGCACAATGCTCACAAACATCGCATAGTTCTCATCAGTACTACATAATACTCAACTATATTGCTCCATGTTCATCAGCAGTGCACAATACTGACTTGCATGATACAATGATTATCAGCAGTGCACAATACTCACTTGCATGATACACTGATTATCAGCAGTACACAATACTCACTTGTATCATGAAGTTCTCATCTACAATGTACAATGTCCACCTGTAACACACAGTGCTCATCTGTACTGCATAATGTAAACCTGCCTTCTGCAATGCTCATTAGGAGTTCACAATCCTCACCTGCATCACACTGTGCTCATTGACATTGCAGAGTACACTGGTGTATTATACAATGCCTTAGCAGTGTGCAATACATATCACACAGCGCTCATCAGCAGTGCACACTGTGCTCTCCAGCAATGCACAGTGCTTACTTGCATCACAGAGAGGCCATTGGCAGTGCACAATATTCACCTGCTTCCCACAATGCACATCTGCACTACACAATACTCATGTAAACCAGACAGCACATTTGCACTGTACATCAGTCACCAACTTCCCACCTATCTATACCACACAACACTTGTCTGCATTAAACAATGCTCATCTGTATCACCTAGTGCTCATCAGCAGTTCACAATACTAATTTGTATCGCATCGTGCTCATCAGCAGTGCACACTACTCAGCCATATCACAAAGTGCTCATTAGCAGTACACAATACTCAGTTGTATCACAAACTACTTATTAGTAGTGTATAATGCTCAATTGTATCACATTGTGCTCATTACTAGTACACAATGCTCACCTGCATCACACAATGCACTGTTGCACCACACATTTCTACTCATCACTCATTTGCAATTCACAGTGGTCAGGAGTATACCACTCTGCTGAAAGAAGAAGCCTTCTGGTCTACTGTGTTCTTCAACCATTGGAATGAACCTTATGTAGATTAATATGACTTTCCTCTCCTCCACCTAGCCCATGTTACTTTGAATTCCACAGCTTTTTCTTCCTTCCCTTTTTGCTCAGTTACCCCTTTGACAACTCATTCCATTGCTACACCAACCACTGCTCACTGCTTACCTGTACCACTCAATGTGCATGTCAACATCAGAGCTCATAAACAAGCATGAGATATCAGAGCAGCATCCAGGGAGAGATGTGCACACCAAAGGACTCCTGTCCTTTCCTGGGGAGAGCTAGAAATAAGTTTGAGAATTCAAACACCTTAAGAATGGAGGCTGTCATTTTGCTATTTATATCATCTCTGTGGGATGCTAGCTGTAGCAGGTGTTTTATGTGACATGGAAGGAGCAGCTGAGATGATGGGACAACATGGTATAAATAGAAAAGGAGAAGAAATAGGAAGCACTGCTTCATCACGTTGAAGGATGTGCCATGATATTGATACCTGCCTTCCCTTTCTGCTCAGTATAAATGGTGATTAATTGAAATATGAATCCCACTTTTCCACCTAAGTTGAGGATAAATAAGTTGGGATTTACTTGTGTGGTTAGGCAAGTGGGGCTAGAGACTTCAATGCGCTCAACTAAACAAGCTGACACAAAATTCAAAAGAGAAATTAAACAATCCACATTTTACAGGACATCTGCTCCAGCTTTAATGGCTATGAAGCTACAGGTGAGCATCTTCTATCTGTGAATGACTTCTGTCATGAGGTTTATATTAAAAAGTGTTATAAACAAATTAGTGAGAGGGTGACCTTCAGAGATAAAGGTACTTGGGCACCCATAGAGCTTCTTATGTCGATTCTAACTCTTCACCCTTCTAGGAGAGTACCACATAATGCTTCTCCTTTGGGTATAGCATGTTTAATGCAGAACTGGTGTGTGTTTCAGAGTGGTATTGTCTGGCTGGTGGTGAATATTTCTCTGTGTTACTCTATTGTGTCTTCTGTACTGTACTGACAACATTTTCAATCATGCACCACCATTAAAGATATTTTTATTTTTTGCTCCCTCCCAGAACCTTGCCTGACAGTTCCTCTGCCTACACATAATTGGATTATTTACTTCAGGGATATAGGAGCTGGGCTTTGGTAAGCTGGGTGAGAGCCCTATTGCTCATTCATTCCTCTGAGAGTCCCAGTCAGTCCTTCCATTCCACAGTATGTGTCAGGGAGCAGGCTTGCTTGCTGGCCCTCAGAGGTGGCTTCCCTCTTCCCATTGGGAGCACTCCCCTTCCCCTTAGTGGCCCTCCTTGTCCTGTACTGTTGTTCCCAAGAGGAAGGTTCCCCTTGGATTTACTGATACTAAGTACCATGCCAACATGGGGTCAGCTGGCTTAAACTCCATTAGGTAACATCTAGTGCGCCTACTGGTTGTCATCTTTGTTGCAAGCCAGTGCTGCCTCCCTCCCCTTGGGATGGATGAGCCTGCAACAGCCCACTTACTGCCATCCTCCCCCAGAGAGCTTTTACAGGTGCCCAAGGTGTCACTCAAACTCAGGTCACCTATTGCATAGTAAGGGCTATATCTATGTATATCATTTTGATATCACACAAACCTCCATGCATTTTGGAAATATAGGGTTACATAGTTATGTTAATGTTTTCTTCCCAAATGCAGATCTTCTTCAAAAATAATTCAAGCTAATTTTTGAAAAAAAAATGTGCACTGCAATGCCACTGTGGTCAAACCTCTTGGCAGATGAAGCACTCAGAGAATTGATTGAATTCCACCAAGTCACCAGAGGATCTATTGTGTTTGTCACTCCTAAGTGTATCTGTAAGTTTGATTTGGTACAGTGATCTATGCTGCCACTCTAGCGTATCCAGGCAGCACTGTGCTTGTGCATGTGCAAATGTCATATATGTACACAAAGACAATTGGGGTGCACCTTTCTCTATATTTCAGGCAGCAATAAATGTCATGGAACTTCTCTCTAGTTTAGCATTTCTTTTATTCATTCATAGAGTGTGTGGATGCTGTTTAGGTTATGTCTAGTATATCACTGATGAGTGCGCAACCATGTCTAAAGAAAAATTTTAGCAACCCCAGATGCAAATCCTGGAAGAAAAATAGAGAAAATAAGTAAACTCAAGCTCAAAACCAGAAATTATTTTATTGCAACATACAATGTATGCTTTCATTTCAAAATATACTTTTTTCAGACTTCAATATACTTGGAAACAGCACCATTATATAAAAACAAAAGAGTACAATACCACCTGTTAACAATCAGACAATAAAATAATTAGTGCCTTAAACATCTTCTCTTTAAAAAGAGTCCAAAGTATAATGTTCATTCAAATCAGTTTTTTATTGGCCCATATCAATGTCTGCAATTTATATGCAGTGTATTCCATTTTATTACTATCATTAACCCCATCTCATGTTATTATAAACTGTTTCTAGACTTGAAATTTAAATATATGGCTACCATCTGGTGCTGAAATATGTTTATAGAAGGTATTATTCAAATTAAGTGCTCCTGTAGTTTTAACTTCCAGTATTAAAATAGTTTTGCCTCCAAAAATGCACAGCATTATGTACACTAAGATATAGACAATAGTCCCTTCTCTGGGAGATATCCTTACCCTCATTAAACTAATGTACTTCCAATGCAACAATTATATATAGAGAAAACTAGTAGTAGATAGTACCCAAATGTTTCCATTTCTGAAGAATTCTAGAGTGTTCATTAGAATCTCCAGAAGCCAGTTCCATTTAAATAGTCCTATCATTAATTAAAATAGTTCATTTTTAGTTGGCAAATTTTCTTTTGGGTAATACATTTTTGGCTAATATTATTAGGTAGTTTACAAATGCCTGATTAAAATTATTCAGAATTGGAGATTCGATCATTCCCAGTGAAAATATGTCCGTGGTAAGCTGCATGCCCACAGTACCCAGAGGTGCAAGCATTGACTGAATATCCTGCTTAAATTTAGTCAACATAGATCATCCCCAAAATACATGAGGCCAGGTTCCTGAGTCTTTCTCTGTGCATCTCCAGCATGTAGGAGACATATGCAGATACATTCTATGTAGGTGAAGCAGCATATAAAATATTTAAACTGGCATTACTAGACGAAGAATCTGTGCTTTGTTATTTACTTGGATATCTCAGTGCACTGACCAAATGATACAACTTAATGCTATCGAGAGATAAGTTAAGTTCCTTTTCCTATAAACTACTATGTTTTTCTAAAATAGGTAACTTTTGAGTTAGCAAAAGTTTGTAAGTTTTGCTTATAACTCCTTGAGTCATAGGGACATGACTTCTGTTCTCTAGTATCCATCTGCTCCAAAGGTGCAAATCATTTTTTTTTCATTTTATTAGTATTAAATATTGTATTTAATGTTAGTTTAGTAACAAGTATATCAGAAATGTTTTTGGCTGATTTTCCCACCTGGAAGGTAGGAAAGAAATATATCCCAAGAGATAATATTGAATATTTAGCTTACTATTCAGATGAACTGATAAAACTGCAAAAATCAGAGGTAGGAATTAAGAAAAGGCTTGCTCGGTATGATTCTTCTCGAGAAGAGCTGTTTCAACAAATTGTAGTTAGAAGATAGAGCACGTAGAGAAAGCCTGAGATTTTCTGCTATGCCAGAGAAACTACAAGGAGCAGGCTATTCACTTTATGAAAGCTCAAATAAACAACTGGACTGGTATTCCACAGCAGGATTGTTAATTAAAAGGGCACATTGTTTGTCTGCTCCAAAACTGGCCATGAGAAAGCAGCCAAGAACTGTATTAGTAAAGTTGCAATCCTACCAACACAAAGATCCTGGACAAGGACCAATCCTGACAAAACTGAAGCAGAAGGGAAAATTATTGAAACTGGTGACAGCAGAGTGTTTGTGAAAAATGATTATTCATTGTACACTAGGCAGAAGAGAAGCAAATTCATCCCAGCAATGTCAAAAGGCAGGTGTGAGATTTGAGCTTCTGTATCCAGCTGTCTTCAGAATATTTTTTCCTAGAGGATCAAAGACATTTTTCACACAGATCAGGCTTAGGAAGAAATACAAAAGTTTGCCCAACAAAAAGTGAGGTAGCAAACAGAAGGGGACTCTACTTCTCATTCTTCTGACAATAAAGCACATAGAGAGACTTTATCAGTGAAAGCTTTTACAATGTTCCAAAGGAAAATGCTTGAGGGAAAGAGACAGACAGAGAGAAAAAAAAAAAAACACTGGAAGAATCAGGATTACCTTGGACTTGAACCAGAGTCTGGTGTTGAACAGATGGAGATGAACTAGAAGACCAGTAACACTGAAATTAATGAATAGATGAGTGACTATAAAGCATCCTCTCACATTTGTCAAATATGGCTTTGCACGGAAAAGTATCTGAGAAAGAGTGGACTTTTGTAGAGTTTATTAAATTTGTGGGTGGACTGTAACAAATATACCTCACCTTATGTCATTAATGCTTAGAAGGACACTAAAATGGCCAAGTGACTGCTGTATTGTTAAATATATTAAACAAGTAGTTTTTTTCTAGTTGTAAGAAATATAGGCTTTACAGTATAACAAGAGAAGAAAAACTGGACAAAGGCAAGTTTGATGTTAATATGCTGTGATCTTCGACTGCTGGAGTTTGGGTGGGGTGTAAAAGTGTACTGATTTTTTTATATGTAGAATTAAGATATTTTCTCTCATTTTTACAAGGATGAATGTCTAGATTAATGACTTGGTTTAAGCTATAAACAAGTGTTTTTGTGAACAAGTAGGCTTGAAAAATTAGACAAAATGATGAAACCCCCCACCCAGCCCCAACCCTAAACTGTAGCTCTCCCTATTCTGCGGACTAACCATAAAGTCCCAGATTGTACCCTAAACCTAAAACTCCATTCCTTCTCCCTTAATAAAAGTCCCTGATCAGTCTCTAATTGTAAATCTCCACACCCACTCTCTAACTCTAAGCTCCCTTTCTGCTCTCCAGCGCCAAAGACTCCCCTCTTGCTCCCTAAACCTAAAGTCCTTTATCGTTCCCTACCCTAAAACTTCCCTCTTATCCCTAAACATCATTCCTCCTCCCTATCACCACCTGAAACGTAACCTGCACTCCTACCTCACACTGCCTGTCTGCGACTGCTGCACTAACCTTACTGAAACTTAGCTACTGTGTTTGGAAAAGGTGCGGCACCTCTACTCTCTCTGTATGGCTGCCACATGTTGCCTGTCCATGCAGTCAAGTTCTAGTGTGACTAGCAGCCTATGCAAGATACAAGAAACTCATAGGTTCAAAGGTTCATAGGTTCATACTAGGCTATCTGCCCTAGGGCATTTATAAGCCTAGCCGGAGTGTGTTTGGCTTTCGCCACCCATTTTAAATTAATTTTGCTATGCCTTTTTTTGAGGTTAGTATACTGTGCCTCTGTCTAACAGTGACACAGAAGTGATAGCTGGGGTAAACCTATGATCTCCCATCCACTCATCAAGATTCCTTTTGAAGAGAGTCAATGTGGGACTTTGCCTAACCTGGACTGGGATTTTATTCCAGAGTGAAGGGAGCCTCTGGGTTATGAATCTGTCCCTCCAGCATGTCCTATTTATTTCAGTGCTGAGGTTCAAGTCTCTCGAGCGCGTAGCTCGATGGGATTTGGATTTTCTGAGGTGCAGCATGTCCATTAATTCCGGGTTGGACATGGCTTTATACGTCAGGCACAGATCGCCTCTGAGCAGGCGGTATGCCACTGAGTAGAGCTGGAGTTTCTTTAACTGGGCAGCATATGGCATCTGTTTGAGCCCTTTGATCCTCTTGGTGAGGTACTTTTGGGGTCTTTCCAGTTGCTGCAGGTGTCTGGTAAGATACATCCCAAAGGGGCATTGTACTCAATTATGGGCCTGATGAGGGATGAGTAAAGAGGTGCGATGACCTCCCTGATCTAGATGTGAATCCCTTCATGATTAGGTGGGCTATATAAAATGTTTTCTAACCACTTTGGCCACGTGGTTGTCAAATGAGAGATTGCTATCAACTTGGGTCCCCAGGTCCCTAATGACTTCTTCTGTACTTAATGGATTACCACCTATGTGGTAATTTGTGGGCACTTTGTTTTTGCCAAAGGGGATGACTATGCACTATTGGCGTTTAGCTTGAGGCCATGGCTCTGGCAGCAGTTGTCTGTTTCTATGAGGCCCTTTGGAGGATGCTTGTGTCGGCTGGAGAGTCGATTATGGTGCCCAGTTTGCAGTCATCTGCGAACTTGGTCAGCCACAGTCCTTCCATGTTGGCCTGTACTGCCGAGAAATATATACCTAACAAGAGAGGTCCCAGGACTGAGCCTTGTGGGACGCCACTTGTAACTGGTTTGGAGTCTGACATGGCTCCAGCAATTCTAACCATGTGGGTTCTGTCCTTGAGCCAGTTTGCAACCCATCTAGTGACATAGGGGTTTATATTTAAGCTGGTGAGCTTATCTATAATGCCTGAGTGGGGTATTGTATCGAAGGCTTTTGCGAGGTCCAGGTAGGCTGTGTGGACCACCTTCCCTCGTCAATGGCCTTGGTGACTGTTTCAAAGAAATCAACCAGGTTTAAGAGGCAGGATCTGCCCTTAACAAAGCCAAACTGGGTAGGATCCAGTGTCTGTAGGTCCCCAATATCTTTATTTATGAGGTCCATGATGATCCTTTCCATAGCTTTGCAGACCAAGCTAGTCAGGCTTATGGGGCGATAGTTTCCAGGATCCGTTGAGGCACCACCTTTGTGGAGAGGGACCACTGTTGCTGTACGCCACTCTTTGGGTACATATCCTGTAGTAAGGCTAAGACTGAACAGTAGTTTTATGTTTGGGTTTAGCTCTTCTTGGAGTTCATGTAGGACGCAGCCCAGGACACCATCTGGTCCCATTGATGCTGTGTTTTTGCTTTGGAGAGGGCGGCTCTTACCTGAGTATCTGAGATGTCAGGGGCAGCACTCTGTTGGGATAGATATTTGCCCTTTTGGTGGAGAGGGGAGAAGTTTGCACTGAACCTGTCAGCTAGGATGTTGGCAATGTCTGTGGGCTCGGTGTATTTTTTGTCATTTTGGACTAATTCCGAGCATATCTGGGAATTCCCACCCAGGTTCTTAACATAACTAAAGAAAGCCTTGTGATTATCCTTAGTGTCCTGTGCAATTTTTCTCTCGAAGCTGGCCTTAGACGATTTTATGAGTGCCCGTAGTTTTTTGCTAATACTGATCAGAGATGCCTTCCCTTTTTGGGATTTTGCTCTATCATGTAGTAGCTTCCTCCTTCTATTGTATAGTTTGTTTATGGCTGGGGTCCACCAGACAGGACGTCTGCCTTTGGAGGATTGGGTCTTGGTTTTATTTGGGATTGCATGATCCATGCATTCCTGAAGGCGTTCATAGAATGCGTTTATAAAGGATTCTGCGGTCTGGGCTGTATTTTCCACAGGCCCGGGGGCTTTGAAGGATTTCGCCTCGGTTTTGAGGCGTGTGAAATTTGCTTTAGAGAAGTTTTTCACTGTGGTTTTCTGGGCAGGGGTTGGGGTCGGGATGTGAATATCCAGTGAGATTAGTTTATGGTCTGATCTTACCAGTGAAGGATACACTTCTGGTCTGGAGCATAGTGTCCCCATGTTGGTGATGATCAGGTCCAGTATGTTTTCCCCTCTTGTGGGAGTGGTAACAAGTTGTTCCATAGCATTTGAGTTTATAAATTCTAGGAACCTTTGGGCTAGGGTGTTGGAGCTAGAGTAATGCTCCCAGTCTATGTTTGGGTAGTTGAAGTCGCCCAATATAATGGTGTTTGGAGAGACCTTCATATTTTCCAGTATTCTCAGGAAGGCCAAGTGGGGTTCCTGTGTTTGGGAGGTGGTCTGTAGCAGGCTATAAATTGGAAGGCAGTTTTACCCACAGTTAGTTGCACATGGATAGTCTCTGATGCTTCGTGCTGTGCCACCAACCTGGAGGTGTGGGTATCTTTGACGAATATTGATACTCCCCACCTTTTGTGGTTCGGTCCAAGTTTTGGGGCCAAAAAGCATGGTATGAGGTATAACCTGGTAGTGCTGGGGTGCTCTCAGGAGCCTTGAACCAGGTTTCTGTTACTGCACAGATATCGATGTTCTCCATGCTAAGGAGAGTTTCAAGTGCGTGCATCTTGAGGTTTAGACTTCTGGCGTTGAGTAGCATTACTCTTAGTTTCTTATCCCTTGTGATACCTATGGAGGTGGGTTTGTCTTTTGAGCCTTGCCTAAAAAAGGCACTATGGGGGTAGCAAGAGCCTTTGCCAATATCCAAAGCCCAGGGGTGACAGGTGCAAGCCGTCCCTAGTGAAGCATCGTGGCTTGTCGAGCATGTCATCCCAGGCTGACAGGCATTGGATCCCCTTTGAATGACACCAACACTTAAGCCAATTGTTGAAATTGATCATCTTGTCTTCATATTGTGGCATCATTCTTGGTGAGGGTAAGATGCTACTCAAGGTCAGGGTCATACCAGCCTGGGCTACATGCTCAGAGAGCTCCTCTATGTCTCTTTTCATGTAGTCCAGGGAGGTACGTCTCAGGTCATTCACACCAGCATGGACAATGACTGAGTCATATTTGTACTTGCCTTGGAGTGACCTGAGTGCTTGTGTTATGTGGCGGATCCTAGCGCCCGACAGGCAGCTCACCGTGACCTTCTCCTTGTTCAGCCTGGTGAGCAGGACGTCAGTGTGCCTGATGATAGAGTCACCTATTACAAGTGTATCAGGTGTGTTGTTTAGCCTTAAGGGCTGTGGCTGTTTGACACACTGGATTTGTGAGCTATGTGTTGCACGTGTTTTGTTTTGGGGTAGCGGTTGCTTGGGTGTCTGCTTTGGAGGTCTCTGCTGCTTAGGCAGATTTTTATTTAGAGCCTCGGAGTATGTTTTTGTGTGTTTATGTGTTTGGTTTGTTGTTGTGGTAGGTCTATGTGAGACTGGAATTGTAGTGAGTGTGGTTTCCTTCTCCTCCTGACTGGCTACACCAGTACTGAGTTGAGAGAGCTTAGCCTCCAGTTTGGCTGTATGGTTGCATCTCTCACATGTGTTGGAATTTGTTGGGAGGAGGAGAGGGTTGTCTCTGTACATGAGGCAGTTGTAACATTGCCTCAAGATTCCCAGATTCACCAGCTGGACCGGAGAGGAGATTGACAACTGACCTTTGGACATGCTAGAATAGTATTGGGAATTCCTTTATAATTGAAAAAAGGGCCAATGGGGAACAAGGTACTCAAGGGGAGTTTGTGAGGGTGTAGTGCTTTTAATTTTTTAGAGCTGACTTATATAATTGCTTTAGTGAGCAAGTGCCAGGTAACTTAAATGCAATGTGTTACAGGTAACTTAAATGCAAAAATGACAAACAGTAACTTTCTTTCAAGTGAAACAAGGAAATAAGTACAGTAAGCAATGCAGATATCACTAGGGATCCACAGAAGTGCTAAAAGGCCGTGTTTTAGTTGGAATTAGCATTTCAGGAAATAAACAAACAAGCATACAAATAAAGCTAGATTCAGCAGGCCTGGATCTAGTCTATGCTACAACAAACAAGGTGTACCAATTTCAGTAAGAAACAGTTAGAATATGCAGGCACTATAAGCCTCTAACCAGAAATTCCCTGCTCAGAAGGGCAGAGTCCAGCCTCTCCTCCCACAAGAGTGCAGACCGCAATCCTTCTTAATGTAAAATAACTGGCCTGAAGCCCAAGTGCTTAAACCAGAACTAATACACTGTTAGAATAACAGACACTGAGCTCTCAATCAGCAGTTCCCAACTTAGAAGGATGTAAGCTACCTGTCCTGCCACCACAGTGCAGGCCACAAACCTTCCTAATGTAAAACAACTGGTCTGAAGCCCAAGTGCTTAATCCAAAAGACTTAGAAATGATAGCTACACTTTAATCAAGTTACTACCAGCAGTAATAAATACAACTGAATACTTTAAACAATGCCTGGATTAGTGCTCAAGTTATACAAACAAAGCTAGATTCAGCAGGCCTGGATCTAGTCTATGCTACAGCAAACGAGGTGTACCAATTTCAGTAAGAAGCAGTTCAAATATGCAGGCAGTATAAGATTTAACCAGAAATTCCCAGCTCAGAAGGACAGCCTCTCCTCCCACAAGAGTGCAGAACACGAACCCTCTTAATGTAAAATAACTGGCCTCAAGCCCAAGTGCTTAAACCAGAATTAATACACTTTTAGAATAACAGACACTGAGCCCTCAATCAGCAGTTCCCAACTTAGAAGGATGTAAGCTACCTGTTCTGCCACTACAGTGCAGACCACAAACCTTCCTAATGTAAAACTGGTCTGAAGCCCAAGTGCTTAAACTAAAAGGCTTACAATGAGTTACACCAAGCAGTAATAAATACAATTGAGTACTTTTAAGATGACGCAAAAGCAAAATAAAGTAGGAAAAAACACAAATACAGTAAAAGCAGACAAATTTTTTTTTTTTTTTGGAAAGAGAGAAAGGAGTAGCAGAAACTAAGCTGATTGGCCTTCTCAAATGCTCTCCCTGTACTGGGTAGAATGAGGTAATGACACTAGACTGGGAGGAGGGTCCCAGATCAAATTTACACTAGGGGCGGGCAACTGCAAAGCCACCAACTATAAAAACACTATACCAACAGTCTCTAGCTTCTAGACACTGGTGTTTGAGTGCCTGGAACTCGGATGCTTGCAGTAGGCCTTTGATAAGCTATAAGTAACATTCATATAACTGAAAAGGCATCACAGATCCTGACCTCTCCCTGCTTTCAGGTATCAAGGATGCCTGCCAATAGTCTTTGTTCAGGAAATAGTGGTTACATACTTAGCCACATATAGCTTCTCTAAGGCTTCTTTTGTCCTGGGCATGGGGTAAGCATCTGACTTTGTGTGTTCCGGTTCAGCTGTCTATAGTTCATGTAGAATCTAGTGCAGCCATCTTTCTTTAACATTAATACACTGGCCTGGTGAGGCACAGTGAATGATGGACTCCTAGACTACCCTAAGTTCCAAAATGCCCTGCAGTTCCTGCCTGAGGGTTCACCTAAGGCACCCTGTAAGGGGCTTGTTTAATAGGCCACTGGACTCTTATGTCCACATGATGCTCCACCAAAAAGGTACACCCTAACTTACCAGTAAACACATTTCTAAATGTATGTAGTACTGCTCTTATTTCCTGGACCATGGTAGGACATAGCTGCGGTGACAGGCCTACCTCCTCCACCAAGAAGTTAAACTGAACCTCACTGAGGAGGATATTTACCATCAGACTCCTCTTTAATTCTTTTTGTGACTCACTTCAGATACCATGTGCCAGAGACACTCTGTCATGCTAAGACTTTATCATATTAGCATGGTAGTTCTGTATCCTTCCTGGCAACTCTCCATATAGTTAACATCACTCATGTTTTTCACAATTGTGAAAGGACTCTCCTAAGTCATTTGGCATAACTTGTTATGACTAGCAGGAATAAATACCATCACCTGCTGCCCAACAGAATTCTCCCTGACTCTGGTGTCCAGTCATATAATAGTTTCTGCTGTTGGTGAGCTTGTGATATGTTCCCTGGCCCATTCCCTGCCATAGCAAATTACTTGTGGGAATCATACCCTCTCATTCATCACAAATTAAATCCAGGGCCCCCCTCGCCTTGTGACCATACAATAATTCAATGGGTGAAAAATGTTGATTCATGTGGCACTTGTCTATATAAAAAGAGGAGATAGGTCAGGTACTTATCCCATTACCTCACGAACTAGTCATCAAATATCCTTGACATGGTCTTCGGTGTAGAGGTAAACCTCTACCAAACTATGTCTGTGGGTGGTTGAAGGTAGTCTTTAAAATGTTTCCTTCACAATACTTTGATAAATGGACCTGCAAGACTGACATGAAGTTGGCACCTTTCTATGTCAGTATATATCTAGGAAACCTACCCTGTTGAAAATGTCTAGCTGAACATTTGACACCTTCTTTGCTTCAATGGAAAAGAAAGACACCATCTCTGAGTATCTAGCTGAATAATCCACCATCATCACTACCATCAGGAAATATTTTTTACCAGTGGACCTGGAGGCACTTAGAGGTTCCACAATCTCCATAACTATCCTCTGAAATGGTCCATCAGTAACAAGCAAAAGCATTAAAGTAGTGCTGGCTTTATCTTACATGTCTGGTAGTACACCATTTCATCCTTTGCAATACCCAACTAATAAAATTCTGCATAGGCTGTCTTTTTGTGTGCTTTATGCTCATATGGTCTGTAAAAGGAATACTATGGGATATGGCCATAAGTGCCTGTCAGTAGGCCCTGATACTACTAACTACTCTGTTATGTCTCCCTCTAGTCATCCTTCAGGTGTCCATTCTCTGTACAACAAGACTTTGCCACAATATATGGACTCCCCCCTGCCCCTACAGATCATGAGCCTCCTGGGCTCCATCCCTCAAACTGTGTAAGGTAAGGTCTGAGATCTGAGCCTACCTCAACCTCAACCCTTTCTTTCTGACCCTCCCTTTCCAAAGGAAGTCTGGCATCCTCGAACAGGGTTAATTTTAGACTATCACCACCTAGCTCTCCCTTTGAAGTAACCCCTTCCAAGGGAAGCCTAGTACCTTTTGACTACTGCGGCTCTATTCCCAGCTGATTGTTACTGACTAGCTCCCCTTCTGAAATAGCCACTTTGCCAAATCTGGCTGAAGGTGTGCCATGGCTGGATCTTCTCCTTCTCCAGTCCTGTTTGTCAGCAGCATGTAACTGCATGCACACTAGGTACTCCAATGTCAAAGAGATTCCTTATTAGGACATCTGCTGGGATATCCTTAAACATAAACACCTGCTTGATCTATTTTCCCTTCCCAATACAGATACATTCTGCCCAAAAGTGCTTGAAAAGATGTCTCTTGCAAGCCCTAATTGCAGGCTTAACAGTGGATATGTCTGAGACTGCTAACCACCTGGCAATGATATCTTTCCCTCCCCCAGAATTGCGACCGGCCTGCTTGCAGATTCCCGAGACATTTATTCACTACCCTCCATAAATGAACAGTGTGACTGGACATGCCCCTTTTCTTTGCCCTTAAAGTGTCACTTCAAGTGTCTAACACCAAGACAAGGTATGTACTAAAAACTGCAACTTCCTCTTTTACCTGTGGAACTTGCTATGATGGCTTAGGCTAGCCCATTGGATACACTTATAACCATGTGCAATACTAGGTACCCCCTTCTTATTCAGTTACAGCTTACTAGATGGCTAGTGGTCCCCTTTCTCCCTATTTCTTCATCAGTATTACACTCCCAGTCTTCTAACCATCTCCTCATGCCTGTATGCAGAATACTGATGGCTAGTTCCCTTACCAAAATATCTGCAAACATTATAAATGTGGTGATCTTACATCTACACAGCCACCTATGAAAGTAAGTGCTTATCTTCTGAAATATGTTCACTCATGCTGTCATCTAACTTTCCTTTGTGCTCTCTGAAAATATTTCTGTACATTTCAGGAGTCAATTTAAAACATGCAAGTATACATTATTTCATTTTAGATTAATTTAAGCAATCAAAATCACAAAGTTTGGAAACCGCAAATGGTGCTTTACCTGTGAACAGAGGAGTTAAAAACCTTAACCACTGCCCTTGGCTAACTTGTTGTTGATTAGAAAACCTAATTCAAATGCCCAAACCGAACTATCAAAACCATTGCCTTCTTTATGTTGTGGCAAAGGTTTTCTACTGACTCAGGCATTTAGAGTTTGGCTTTCCATGCTCCCCATGACTAATGTACCTTTACTGAAGGATGTTCATCTCTCACTCTTGCTGCAGCTGCTTCTCTCCTTCTCTCTCTCTTCTGCCTTCAGCCACTACATTCTCTCAGGTGCTTTGAGTTTTAGACATTTCATCTCCAGTGCCAGGCTTGCTAATTGCAACTAGGTTTTCAGTTATCTGGAGATGGGCTGGATGGTCCTTTTTCTGCATGTTGCACATCCGCAACACCTGCTCTCCAGCTGTACGCCATGCTGCTACATTATCCTCCTTGGACATAATGGCTTACAAAATTATTTTAGCTTTGCTCTCCTTAGTCTGCTGTGACATTAACGTCTAGTCATAGTCATCAGAGGAGTTCATAAAGCTCATTTTAACTACAAAATAAAGTAATTACTGTGCAAAACTAAACTTCTCTATATTTACCTGGTGGCTGTTGGGTTACACACACACATCTGTCTGCTTTATTGACTAAATAAGTTCAGTTTCAATATCCTCACCAGTGCCAGCCAAATGTCATGGATAGAACTTTGTTGCCAAATAGACGGGTCTTGAATCCTACCCCTGTCAACCAATGTAAAACTAGTGTCCACATGGGGGAACCATATGATAATCCACCACTGGGCACCCAGCTATATGAGGGAAAGAAGCTATGATTCTGGGATCTACTGCACTGCCCCAGATAGATCTGATGGTCCCCGCAAGGATGATCTCTCATGTCAGACCACTGGCACCCAACAGATTATTTAGAAAAGATACACTCAAATCTGATTCAGTGACCAAATTCACCAAATGCAACTGGGCCAAAAGAGTAAACAGACAATATTCAGTGCTACTGCTGCTTTGAGTATGTTATTCCAACATCACCACCCATACTGAGATGAGTCTTTGGCTTAGCACCCCAGGCCCCTTTCTTACTATTCCTACAGCAACTGCCTTTCAAACAAATTATCACACACACACACACACACACACACACACACACACACACACACACACACACACACACACACACACACACACACACACACACACACACACACACACACACACACACACACACACACACACACACACACACACACACACACACACACACACACACACACATTCCCAGGGAAGGATGTTAGAATTCCCTACTTCCAAACAGCTTTCACTCTGGCAAGCTAGAGTTGCCACCATCCTAGAGTGGGCTAAGGAGTCACAAGCTACAGTGTGGCTTTTGATCAATAGTCAGATATAATAATAATTAAAAATACAAATGGTAAAGTGCAGATGGCAAGGCCAATTAAAGGTAGATACCAGCAGCTTGATAACCTACAGGGCTAAATAGTACCCACTTCTCAAATAATAAATAACATATAAATGAATGCCAGCCACAAGATCTTAGAAATTAATAAATAAAAAAATATAGAAAATAAAGAAGTTAAACAGCATTGATAGAAATGAAATATGCAAAGATAACTACATTCTCAGAAAGAATAAAAATAAATTAATAATATTAATTATAATAATCTGTACAGACTGAATACTTACAGGAAAAACTCTAATACTAGCTAAATTGTCCGGCATACTCTGTCTCAAAGAGTACTGAAGCTTAGTTGCATATATAGACTAACTACAAAATGGTAACTTGCATAGACTGACCAGTACAGTTGATTATTTCCTTCTCACAAGAGCCAGGGTAATTAACTTGTTATTTCTCACATACATTAAAACAGCAGAAAGATCAGCTGAAAGTAGGTAGGTAAGTCTTTCGGCTTTTCCCGGTTAGGGGTCGCCACAGCGGAACTCCGGTCTGCTAATGATTGGTAGTTGATTTTTATGTGTTGGCTTGCCGGGCCTAATGCACAACCTTCAATGAAGGAACGCCCATTCACTCATGTCGACACACAGAAGACGCTCTAAACTGAGAATTGAATGGGCAACATCTAACTGTGAGGCGACAACGCTACCGCAGAAAGATCAGCTGAAAGTAAATACTTGATTTTACATATTGCTACTAATTTCTTGCACCTGGCTCTTTTGCAGCTCTGGACTCAGAGTTTCCTGCCTGGCAGCTCTTTCATGACTTACTCTGCACAACATGCAAACAATAAGTCTTTCCTGAGTCAGAAATACTTCTGCATTTATTCCACATTTGCCTCCTTTTTCAAACAGAATGGAGTTACTTTTTTTCTTTATGTTACAAAAGAGAACAAATATAAGTTTACTGCAGCTGTTTCTGTTGTGGATTTTACAAAGTCTAAATACAGCTAACAAATGTGTTACAGTCTGAACTAGGAAAACAAAGATGTAAAAAAGTATAGACATCACATTTTAAATCAGTTTCTCTGTCATAAGATCTCAGTCTGTCTGAGAAATAAAACAATTATTGAATGATCACACATTGGTATTCTGTCAGGCTTCTTTCACAGAAGTGAAACAGTTATTAATATATGCACACAATGACTTTCTTCAAGGCTTTTCTCACAGAAATGAAATGGTTAGTAAAAGATGCATACACTAATACCCTATCAGGCTTATCTCACAGAAGTAAAACTCGTCTGAGTTCCTACCTCTCATCCACAAATGCTATAGCTGAAAATATACTATCAGACTGGATTAGTTTTCACTGTCATACATCTTATGTCTTGAAATGTAATAAATATGATAGGGATGGCTGCTTTCTCAAAGCTAGAAATCTAAAACACTCTTAGACAAGACAAATCTGACTCTGATAAGTAATGCAAACTGGCCTGTTCTGAACCATTTTTCCAACACAAGGGATTCTGTAGAGCTCTTCCACAACACCATCATCTCTATGCTAGATCTGCCAGTTCCTCTTGAATCATTTTGAGCGCAATAGCATACCTTGATTTGTGTGATAACAAAACTTAGAGAAGTTATCACTGCTAGAGAAAAAATCTGGACAAAAACTCTCAGAGGCAGGCTGCCTTCAGCAGTACCCTTGAACAAACAACTTATAAATTTATGTCAGCCAATGAAAAAAATATGTTTTTCCAAGTTAAACATTTTAACCAAGGCTAGACACACATCATTCTTGCTTACTATTAAATTATACTTAAACTAGGATGTACATGTTCCTTTTCTCCATTCCCAAAGCATCTAAGTGCATAACTGCAGACAAATGTTTAAACCATTTCATAAGTTCAGACACATGTTCTACATGTAAATCACATAGCCACTGCCAGCATACATCTGTGCCGCTAACTATAAAATTTCACTTGATGGCTGTTATAACTAAGTATATCAGAAAACTACTAAGAAATCTCTGTCCCTTGATCCTGACAAAATATGTCCTTCATACTAGTAGTAAGACTACTACTTATCCCAGTTACTTATCTTGTAAAACCAAAGATGAGGGACTGTATGGTTCCTTCAAGATGGAAGGAAACATTCACTACACCACTAGATAAAGGATGTACAGTTGTCAAACTATCAAGTTATATCGCTAGTTCTACATCAAACCATGTTTACAAAACAGTATGAAACAGCAACCAGTACATATACTTTAATGCACAGACTATTTCAGATACTTGGTATGAATTTAGAAAAGAATCTGATTAAGATATAGACACTTTTACTCCATCTAAAGTATTTTTTTTTTTAAACACCATTATTGAATTATCAGTTGTGACATAGGCAGACTTACATTTATATAAAAGTAATCAAACCATATTAACAAGTTCACATTTACAGACATTATACATCACATATATTGTTGTATATCATATAATCTAAGCAACATTACATCAATTATTCAATTCCGGCCTTCTCTTAAACCTCATTCCTCCTCCAAAACATTTCTGCATGTATTATTCCCAACATTTCCATTTTCCATGTAATTTATTCCTTTTCTTTTCTAAAGATCCCACTTCCTGTTCATTTATCTCTGTTACAATATTCACTACTTCAAGTATGATTGGCTTAGATTTTGATTTCCATTTTCTATTCATTTCTTTTTGGCAGCCACCAAAATTAAACTTAACAAGGCATTACTTTGTTTAGGCAGTTCAGGTCCTGTATCCCAACTAAAAAAAAAAATTCCTTAGTTGCTTGCCCAGTATTCCTGACAGAGTAGTCTGTAGGGAATTGTTAAAGTCTGCCAACTCATTACGCTCCTGAAACATATGTTCCCAGTTACCTCTTTCTTCCCCATTACACCACCATTAGCAATCTACCTAATGAAAAATTCTTTGGAGTCTGATTGACATATGAAAGTATCTATGCAAACATTTCCAGGCAAAAAACCTAAATCTTCTAGATTGTGTTATGTATTTAGGAGCCTTACATATGTCCTGCCATTGTTTCTTTGTGAATTGCATATCTAATCTCTCTTCCAAATCTTTTCAGACCTCTTCTGATTGATTCATATAGTTATTGTGTAATATTTTATATTCACTACTAATTATCCCTTTTCTAATAGCAGCTTATATTCTAGAATCAGTTAAAAACTCATCCAGTGCATGTCTTTCATTTAGGATTCCCTGATCCCTTTCTCTTTGTCTATACTCTGATATCAGTCCTTGATATGGAAGGCAACCACTTGCTTGCAATCCAAATGTCTTCTTGGCCAACTCCTATTCTATTACCTTTCCTTCTCTATTTGTTCCCAATACCTTGGTTCCTTTGCCATCTTTCTCCAGAAAATTCCAGTCCCCTGTTGTCTATTCTCTGTATCCCTAATTGCAGCATCCCTGTTGGCAGAATCTCCTTTCTCCATTCCTGTGTTGGCTTAGTTCTTAGTATACTTTCTGCTACTTTATAAGTATAATACTCTGAATGACTGTTGTTATTCTCCTTAAGGATCTGCTCCAAAATCCCATTCTTTCCTTGTTTTTCAATTACTCTCCTGCTTCATCATCATCCCTTTTCACTTTAAATTGTATCTTTCTGCTTGTGGTATGTCTAAGAGCTTAAATCAGGTAATCCTAAACCTCCCTCTTCTATTAGCTGGATCAACATATCCCACTTGATTCTTTCCCTCTTGCCATCCCAAATAAAATCCTTCAACTGTTTTTATTAATTACTATCCATAAGTTCTCCTCTGGTTAATAAAAATGTGTCTAACCTGTATATGAAACTAAAGGGACTATAATCATTTTACTGCTTGTATCTTGCTATCCATATCCACAGGCAAGAGCTTCCAGTTTCTCAGGTATTGTATTATCTTTTGTTTACTCTCTTCCCACACATCCTTAGCTGCTATAACCAAATCTTTTTAATCCATACTCCTAAATGCTTCATGTTATCATGTCCCAATAATTATGGGTATTGCTGGAGCAATATTTGTGTGGGTACATGGTTTATAGCTATAGCCATTGTTTTATCTTCATTAATTTTATATGCTGAAAAAAAATATAATTGTCTCTGAATATTCCACAATACTGAGATGTCGTTTTCTGGTTCCATCAGGTACAAAATAGTATAATTTGTAAATAAAGCCAACTTTTCTTGGACACCATACCAATTATATCCTGCATTTCTGAGTCCCTTATTTCTTTGCCAATGGCTCTAAATATAATGCAAATGACAAAGGGAAAAGAGGACACCCTTACCTGGTTCCTCTGTTCAGACACAATTTATGAGGGAAGAACCCTCCCACTTTGATGGTTGCATCAGATTCCTCATATATCCTTCTAATTACCCTTATTATTGTATCAGGAAATGAAAATGCTTCTATTCCCCTACTCATAAAATCCCAGCTTACTCTGTCGAATGCTTTCTATGTATCAAGACCCACCAATAACAGCAGTATTTTCTTACATTCTGCTTTCCTCTGGGTCATCATTGTTTATTAATCCCATCCACAAAACCACATTGGTCCATATCTATAAATGTTGGCATCACCTTTTCCATTCTTTTAACCATTATACACAGATTGAAATGGACCTATATGAAGCTGGATTAGATGGGTCTTTACTGTCTTTAGTTATTACAGCTACCACAGCATCTTCCAAGATGTTGGCACTTTTCTTCCTTTTAAAATACTGTTAAACAAAACATTCCAGATCTTTATCACTTTTTCCCTCCTAGCTTCCAAACTTCCACTGGAATACCATCTATTCCTGGAGACTTTCCTGCAGACTAATTATACATCACCATTTTTACCTCATCTCCTCCTATCTTAACTGTTGGTTGTTGAGCCTCATCTACCTCTAACCTTGGCATATTTAAGTCTTCCATAAGTATTTCCATTTCTGTTTTTTCTTGATTTCCCCACTTCTCTGCTATATACAAATTTTCATAAAATTTCCAAAATATCTCTAATACCTCTACAGAATATCTGGTTATTTTTTTTTTATTATAGACTCCCTAGGTTTGGCAACAACCCCTTCTACTTCCTGTTGCCTAAGTTAATGTGCCAATTTTTTTGTGACTGGGATTATTATCAAAAATCAGTTGTAACAGCAATCTTTTTAAACTCATGTGTATTATCCAGATACTCTCTTATTTTCTTTTTAGCATCCTGCAAATGTTCATCTGCTTGTTCTATGAGATTCCCTTTATTTTGTAATACCTTAACCTTTGTTAGTCCCTCTAAACAATTATTATTACTTCTTAACTAGATCTATTTTTCTTTTACTTCTACCCTATATCTAACTCCACTTTTATTTTATCTTGTTCACTAGCTATAACTTCTAAAATACTTTCTATCTTCCATAATAACTCCAGGATGATTTTCACTACCTGTTCCTTAACTTCTTCTTTTTAGCAGGTTGGTGGGAAAGTCCTAGCGTTTCATCTTTATTTCATTGCCCTGCATTTTTATCTTACTAATTATTGGCCCATGATCTGAAATAGTTGTTGGATGTGTATCAAAATTCTCAATCAAATGGACATGTTCCTAAGAAACATAATTTCTATCAAGTCTAGCCCAGTTATTATACTTTTGGGAGTAATATGTAAATTCTCTCAGAGCTCCTACTATATAATTCATGCTTTTTCTAGCAAATATTTAATACATTTCTTCAGAAATCTACTTTCTTTTGTTATATTTTCCCTACTTGCCCCCCGCAGACACATCCTCATGGTTTCAAATCACATTCCAGTCCCCACCTATAAGTATTATTCCCTGCTGAAAGCTGATTCCTTTTCTCAAATGTTTAATCTCCAAAATAGCAGTTTTGGGTGGAATTTAAATATATGGCAGCATATGGAAATGCATCTATGAGAATTTATACGCAGTTAAGAATGGTGACAATAATGATGCATTATTTAGACATAGTAATGGACCTTTTCAAGGAAAAAAAATAATTTTAAATTTGGTATTTCAGAAAGAATTTTGAAGAATGTGAAGGGAGGTTACTGGGAAAATAAAATTGAGGAGAATGAGCTCAAATGGCAATTGAGACTAAATGCAACATCTGAGCCAGGGATAAATGACAGTACCTCTATTATGCCTGTGCTTAAGAGAAAAGCCATGTGTGTATAAAATGAGGTAATACCCCTTTAAAAGTAAATTTTTATGTTATCATGTGACCTTGCAGTTTAGATATTTAAGTGTTTGGTCTTTTTAATTCATGGTTCTGATGAAGTCAGTTTTGATGAAAGCGCTTAACCATCTTTTTATATTCGTTGAATAAATGTGTTTTATATTGGACTCTGAGCCTTATTGGTCACACCACCTGTGGATTTGTTGTTGCAGTTTTTGGTTTCTTTGTTGTTTGGCAGCATGCTTTGGTTTTTATTTAATTGTTATAGAACATCATGTTATAGGTCTCAGTAGATATATTTTCAATGTATGCATGCTGATATATGGCCTCAAGTCCCAAACTATCCAATCTTGGCAATAACTTATCCAACATTACCTTCTCCATTATTTTTTCACAACATAAAAGTAGATTTAAGGGTCTGTATGACTCTGGGTTTGTCCTACTCCCTTTTCCCTTAAAGACAGGATTAATAAGCATGTCTCCAATCTTGAGAATCTCCCCATATGTATATGACCTAGTAAATAACAGATATAATGGCATTGTAAGTTCTTGCTGAAGAGTTCTTGGGTCATTATTACTAATTCTGTCACCTCTCTGTACTTTATTCTGATCCAGTTTGCACAGTTCTATTTCAATATAACCTAATTTGATTCCAGTATCAGAGGTTACCTGGATATCAGTAAGACAACTTACCACCCCCTTTGTTGAGCCAAACTGTTTTGCATAAGATTTTGTAAATATATCTATAATCTGTTGTGTCTGACAGTAAATTTTAGAATCTGCAGACAATTTATCACTTTGTGTGCCTTTACTCCTTCCACATCTTATCTATCTGTAAAACGTTTTCAATTATGCTCAATATCTTTATAAACATTTTCTTTAATTTTTTCTTGATCTTGTCTCACACTATTCTTAATTTGTTTGTCCAGCTTATTTATTTCAGTTTTCAAAGCTGTAGTTTGACCTCCCTTCCATTCTTATATTTTTGTCTCTCACCTTAATCAGGTATCTTATTCTTATGACAATATATCCCCCTGGTGTCATATGCCTAGATCCTGATGTTAAACATTTTCTTTTTACTTTTTGAATGCAAACAATTTCTCTTTCAAATCTTTCCACATCCCATCTGCAGTTTTTCCACTGAACACATCACTCCAGTTAGTTTTACATAGTGGTTGTTTTGCTTCCATATAATCTGTAATTAATCTTCTGTGCATTGGTTTAGATTTCAGTTTGGCAGAATTATGTAGCAACAAATTAACCTTTATAACCCCATGATCACTGCACATCAACAGTGGAAACACTTGACTTGAAGTAACAGTAATTTCTTTAGGAACACAAACAATATCTAGTATGTTCCATTCCCTGGTACGATTTCTTACAATCTCAAGCAATGGTTGTTCCTGAACATACAGTACATTGTAAATAATTTCCTTACTAATGTTGTTGAATCAATATTATTCCAGTCTGTTTCTGGCAAATTTAAGTCCCCAGCTAATAATATTCTTCCCCCCTGTGTTTCATGCAAGAAACGTATGAATTTCTCTCAGATATCAGCACTTGACTTTGGCGGTCTATACTCTCCAACATTTGTTATATGTTCCAGGGTTGTCTTTATTGTCATAGTTACAAGTCTATTGTCATAGTTACAAGTCTATAGTGTTTGTGTTATCATGAACATGTAATAATCAAAGGTCTACAGTTTCATAGCTATCTTTAGCCCCTATCATAACACATCTTGCTGATATTTTGTTATAATATCTGTTACAGTAAAAACATTTATACCCTGACAGAACTGGTTTCCAGTCATTGTTCTTTAACCATGTTTCACAAAAAATACCAACATCAATCTTGTGGGAACATAGCAAATTTTCCAATAAAAAAAACTTTATTATTAATGCTCCCAGCATTAACAACCATCAGAGATGCATCAACTGTTACTCTCTGAGAACTGTTAAATTTTCGACCCGGCAAAAATCCTGCCTAGTATTTGTCAACTATTGCAAAATATCTGCTACAAATATTCTCTTCCCTGATCTTGACAAATACACGCCATCCCGTCTGAATACACGTGCTCAAAACTAGGCTAGAATGCTCTACACATTTCCATTTATTAGTGTTAAAACAGGACATTTTTTCCATGTAAGTATTTACCCCCAACCCAGAATTTTCATTCACGGTGACCTGACTATCCTTTCTATATGTGATTTTTGAAAAAATATGTCTGAATGCCAATACAAGCTAAACTATCTAAGATGGCTGTAAGTTCCTTACTAACAGTGAAAGAGTCTTTGCGGATGAGATCATTTTTACCAACATGAATAAAAATAGATCTGTACTTTCTTACATTAAGGCTTCTCACATCTTCTGTTTTTGCTCCTGGCAAGCATAACACTATTCAGTGTTCATTATCTTCTCTGCAAATGTAACTATCATTTCCTCTAATAATAGAATCTTCAATTACAAGAATCTTTTTCTGACCAGATCTGAAGAATCTTCATCTTCTAATACAGTAATATCTGTTCTATCAATTGTTACAAAGAATGATCTTCATCGACATTAGTCTTATTAATCCCACTGTTTTCATCGTGTATTAAATTTGCAAGCATACAATTGTCATCCACCTGGCTTTGTACATCCACAGCTTGAGCCATGTAGTCAACATCTGTCTTTCTCTTCTTTTTTTCTTACAATAATCTTCTTTAGTCCTCCCACATTCAATTTTGATTTCTTCCTTTTCACCTGCCCCTTGCCTCTTTTTTCTACTTTCTCTTTTGGAAAAATTGATGCCTTTTTCTGTAGACTGAAGGTTTTCTGATAGACAATGTTATCATTCCCAGTGCTCTGTGTGTTACATAAAGCAGTGTCCTTTTAGCACTTATTCTCTTTACTTTTATCTGTTCCTTTTTCTTCCTTGTTATTTATTGTGAACTTCTTCCTTTTTTTTGCTTCCTTCTAAACACTCTGAATCATCAGATTGCTGAATACTTGCATCCATAATTCCAAAGTTGTAAGGGCCATCATATTGTTTCATACAGGATGAATGATCTTTACAGACAAGAGACACATGCTTTCCTAAATGTGTTCTATTTGCTTTTTCCCTAACATTATTTATCTTACCAGTCCAGTCATTAATATATGTAACAACAGTTCTTCATGACATGCCAATTGTACAAGTGTAATCATCACCCGTAAGTCTCGCTTTACTTCTAATAATGGCAAGCAAATCATCCAACTTTTGACGTGAGGAACACAGATCACCAATCTCATCAGGTGTTACCTTTAAATATGCATAACATTTATTACACTGTACAAGTATTTGTGCTTTAAGAAATCATTAATGGTACACTCATATAAGGACTCCATATTCAGCTTCAAACAAATAAAAAATTATAAAAGAAAAGAATAATTAAAAGCAGTAACCACAGAATTCAAAGAGAATTTAAATTACCTTCTATGAGAAAAGTCACACAAGCAATATACAACTAAATAATAAAGCAAGGTGGCCATTTTTGTTAATGGACCTAAACTGGGACACTTGAGGGCTGCCCCGGGAAGCCAGGTCTGCAATCCCATTCTCCCAGTCCCCATGGCAGTGGAGATAGGGCAGCCATGTCATCTCACACTGGGGTAGGCAGGTTGTCCTCTCATCCTTCACCAGGTACTGTGGGGATGCCACTCTGTGAATAGCACCATCCAAGAGGCAAGAGGCCACATGCCAGGAGGCTTGAAGCGATGCATAGTCATCAGAGCCTGGCACTGTGGGGGCGAGAGACTGAGGTGTGCCGCAACAAGTGTAGAGATGGGGGAACCCAGGGCCATCTCTCCTGTGAGTTTGAAAGCCCTAGGTGCAAGGCAAAGTGGAGAACTGGTGTCACAAAAGTCTGGATGAGGGACTGTTTGAGGCTTCATGGTTCAGCAGAGCTCCATGAGGCTGGGAAGATCCCCTGAGAGGCTCCAAGAGCATGCATGAGACTGCATTATTTGGTAGCAGTTAGGAGATATATAACCCTGGAAAAGAGGTCTCTCTCTCTCTCTCTCTCTCTCCTGGGTAGAAGTGGAACCTCAGAAAGGGTCAGTCCCGATGGAAGTCTAGAAGGGAGAAAGAGGTGGAAAGTGATGGTACAGGACAGCTCTCACCTGGGTGAGGGGGTATAGACCATGCCCCCTCTGGGACAGAAGTCTGGAAGGGGGAGAGAGGCAGATAGTGGCAGGGCTGGGCGAGCTCCTTCCTGGGTGCGGGGGGTCAGGCAGAGCTCCCCACAACAGAAGTCCTTAAGGGAGTGCTAGGGCAGACAGCAGCGGGGCCTCGAGAGCTCCTGACTGGGTGGGTAGGGTCAGGCACAGCCCCCCCATGATGGAAGTCTTTAAGGGAGCAACTGCGGACAGTGGTTGGACCTGGAGAGCTCCTGCCTGGGTGAGTGGGGTCAGGCAGAGCTCCCCATAATGGAAGTCCTTGAGGAAGCACCAGGGTGGACAACAGAGGGGCCTGGAGAGCTCCTGCTGGGGCAAAGGCACCCAACTTCACCCCATAACCGACAGCATCCTTGAAAAATCTCAAATTCCCCAGAGCTACTCTGGATGGGAAAGCAGGGGGACTCTGAAGCCTTCATGAGAGCAGATCTGCCCCTCAGAGGCCAAGGGGAGTTCCGGTGGAGTGGACGGGATCAGAGGGAAGCTCTCCTGAGAAGATCCGAGGGCATGAACAATCTGGCATGATTTGGCAACCTGCAGGAGACACTTAGGTGGTGGAGTCTCCTGACATGGGGGGGCATGGCTGGGGAAGGTCTCTTGGCCAGGTCGAAGGGGAGGACTGTAGGGTTTGGCCCTGACAGAAGTCAGTACTGGAGCACCAGGCAGATGGGTGTAGGGCCAGGGAGCTTCTGCCTGGGTGAGTGGTGTCAAGCAGAACCCCCCATGATGTAAGTCCTTGAGGGAGTGACTGACTGATGGTGGCAGGGCCTGGAAGGCTCCTGCCAGGGCGAAGGCATCTGACCTTACCCCATACCCAATGGCATCCCTGAAAAATTGCAAAGTCCCCAGAGCTGCTTAGGATGGGAAAGCAGGGGGACTGGCCACCCTGGGAAGCCAAGTCACCATTCAGACTGAGCGATCTAAACTGGGACATTTCTGTGTCCCAAAGACAATGTTTGGGATTCCGGGACAGAGACTTACAAAATGGGATTGTCCTGGAAAAACTGGGACCATTGGTCACCTTGTAATAAAGTACAGTAAAGTTGTTGTTCTGACCATACAAGTTCTGAAAGTCAGACAAAAGCTGTGATTCCTTTACATTGCATGTGAATGCAGGCAGTAGCTTCTGCTAACTATCATTCACAGTCACACTTCTTTTTAACAATAAAGATCAATACATCACTAACCAAGACAGGATTGTTTAGATAAGCTCTGGATTGTCCTATCTGCAATCTGTGTGAATTTATAGCTGACTAGGCCCCTTGGTATGGCTAGAGCTTGTCTTTCTAAAACCTATCCCTTTCTAACCAACAACTGTAAAAATTAAAGGTAAAAACAACAAAATATAAATAAAGTAAATCTTCTTGTCTACAATCTATTCCTTCCTTCTTACAAACAGTGAAAAACAGTGATAAAAATAAAATATAAATTCAAATAAAAGTTCTCTTACCAGTGAACTCCATAGTAAATCACAAACCTAGACAGGATTGTTTAGATAAACTCTGGATTGACATACTCCTTCAGTGTTTTGTTTATTTTAATGAGCTCTGAGAACGTTTGACTTATTTTTTCCTCTAGATTACTGAAGTCATGTCTTGCACCAAAGCTGAAGCCTGAACTGTTTTTGCTGAACAGCTGCAGGATTTTTCCCAGTCAGTGTTTTCTCTTCACCTTTTCTAGCTGATTTTTTTTCAGTCTCTCTTAGTTTCTTCTTTGCAGGCATCCATACAGCTTACTTATTAGCAAGGAACTGAATTTTGTCAAGGAGATAATATCACTGGCTGTTGTTTCTCAGTTTCAGTTTTGACTAGAGAGCTGAAGTTAAGCTGTTGATCAGTGTGCAGCACAGGAATATTGGAAGTCTGTCTAAACTCTTAATACACAATCTTAACTAAAACCATGCTGTATTCAATGCTATTTTTAGATTTTTTAAAAAAGACAGGCAATAGTCTAGGCCACATGCTGATCTCTAACTTGTTCCCTGGATTAACTCCAGCATTTTTAAATGGATTGTAAAATACCTAGGTCAAATCTATTAACTATGTTGATGCCATATTAAAGACTACTGTGTTTACAAAGACATCTCTCAAAAGTTCAGTTTTGGATAGCATGATGTGACTTCTTTGAGCTATAGCTGCTAATTTTTCATTTGCTCAAATTCTATTTGCTTAAGGTGTTGCTTGCATATAAGTTGCATGCTTACTACCTCTTTATGTGCTACTCATTGACCTCACTATAATAAGTTATCATTATTTCAGTGATATAGGCATGATGACACTTTTTCCAAATGGAGCAACCTTGGAATGAGAATATATAATTAATGGGGTGTTAGGATAGACAAAGCCATTCACATAATGGGTGCAGGGAGGCTCGCCCCTTGTAGAAGTGTTTATTTACATATACACAAATTTACAGTCCACTCAACTACATATATTTAGCCCTTATATGTACTCAGGTTATCTAGTTTCATGCTGAATTGTATGAGCTATTGTGTTCAGAGCTTGTCCATTTCAATATAATATAGTAGATCCATGCTGTACTATCTACTATTTTTGTTGTTTGTTAATCAGAGGTCATCTGACTGTGACTCTTTCTGCTCATTCAGTGTGCAGAAGCTTCTACATTATTCTGATGAGATCATTCAGCTGCAATTCTGCCAATCAAGCTACAACCAGGCATCATCTGTCTGTAACACTGTTGGTTCAGGCATGTTTGCTACCAAATCCCTGTCCATCTTGTCTCTAACACTGTTTGATTCAGCCATATTTGCCACCAAATCCCTGTCCATCTAAGTCTACCATGATGACTATATATTTCAGCTATAAGCATCACAACATTGCAGGGGAAGGACACAGAATCATTAATGATGAAATATGTTGAAGTACAGTTAAACAATGCCCTTACGTATCATAGTCATACAACAGACTGCATTCAATAGTGCTATCGAATGTTGGCTGCTTGTACTAGATTTGCTATTACTAACCTCCATGTCATGTGAAAGGTTGGTCAGGACTATAACTCTATCCATTCCTTCTTTGTTTATGCCTTATTTAGTAGTTTAATCTCTCCACTGCAGAAATTGGTGGAGAACAACAATCAACATACGTTCACTGCCATAAGGACCTGTCAGTCAAACCTAATACAGTTTTATGACTGGGTTACCAGTGAACTTGAAAGGGAAGTGTCAGCACACATGGTCCACCTGGACTTCAGCAAGACCTATGACTTAGTCCCACAGAGATGTCTGATAGGAAAACTGGACAGCTTAGAGGTAGGATCAAGACTAATGAACTGGAAAGCTGAATGGTTAAAGGCAAGGACACAGAGGGTTGTGGTGAAAGAGACAATATCAGAAATTAGGAACATTTTTAGCAGAGTAAGAGAAGGAGTCTGTCCTGGGTATGAACTTTTTCATAAGCTTGTTTTAAACATATTTGAAGGGCCATAGAACAGGATCAATCTGTTTGTTGATGACTCAAACATAAGTGCAGCAGGATGGGAGAGCATAATAGTAGTTCAGCTGCTGTTTCACCACTTGACAGAAGCATGAGGGACATTCTTGTGAACAGTGACCATTGCCTTTTATCCACTGATATATATATATATATATATATATATATATATATATATATATATATATATATATATATATATATATATATATATATATATATACACACACACACACACACACACACACACACACACTCACACACACACACACACACACACACATATATATATATATATATATATATATATATATATATGTGTGTGTGTGTGTGTGTGTGTGTGTGTGTGTGTGTAAAAGGCGCATGGGGCTTGCTCCCCCTGCAAAAAGACTTTTGCTGTTGTTTTCTGAAACTGGCTTTCAGGAAATATTTTTTACATTGTTGTCCCTCCAGGATTTGTTTTAGGATAAATTTTCATGAATCCCATTATTGGTGGTGGTGGTGGGGGGGGGGGGCTACTGAAGGTCATGTAAACTTGTGGGCAGAAAACTGGCAGTTGTTGTTCCTAGATGGAGAAGGGACAGTACTGCATCTGGGCTACAACAGCCCTGACGGGAAGTGTGGCTGGAGTGCGACAGATGGTAACAGAGCAGGGAAAGGATCTGGGGGTGTTGATCACAAGAGGAGTGGATCACCAGCAGTACAGTGAGAGAACAGTAAAAGCAGCAAAGCATGCTGGGTCACATCCTTAGGAGGACAGACACTACTGTATCGAGATCTAGTCATGCCACACCGTGAGTACTGTTTGTGGTTCCGGAGTTCATACAAGAAGATAGACATCAGGCTATTGGAAGAAGGTCAGAGGAAACTCTCTGGAAATCAGAACAGAATGGAAGAGAAAAGATATGACCAGAGACCAGAGACGGTAGAGCACTTTTCACAAGACAAGAGCAGAGATGGGGTAGCATGATGTTGGTGCACAAGGTCATGCCAGTGTCTGGGAGGTGAAAGGAGGTAATTCTGAGCAGAAGGAACAGACAGGATTGGGGGGGGGGGTCAAAGGAAGCACATAGTAGAGACAAACTACTCCCTGACACTCTGAAAGTGCTTCATCACAGAGAGAATTATGTTCCCATGGAATGGGCTATCATAATAGGTGGAGAAGAGGGAGTCCACACCCACTCAAAAGAGAAAAGGTCATATAGAGCAGGGGAGTAAAAATCCAGCGAAGGAGGGGAGGTAGAACGCTCAATTCACTTAAAGGACAGACAAAATTTGTTAATTGTTTCCTTCCACCATCAGGCAAATGCAATGCAAAGGAATAGACTGACAAGATAAGAAAGTTTCATTCATCTACAGTATTATTCAAAGCTGGGAAGTGCAAGAACAAATCTGGTGACTGTATTTTGTAAATTAGTTGCCTAGCATGCAGAAGACTGCTAGCACACATAAGAGGAAATGTTAACAATAAGGAATTAAAAACCAAGATCATTTCCTGCATTATGAGTCACAGGGAGTGGAACAGATGTGCTGATATAACCTAGCATAATATAGTTTATACTATTTTAGACTGGATTATTGGTATACATATTTTATGTTCTTTCCTTTATCTGTGGATTTGCAAAAATTGTACAGGATTCTGAAATAGTGTAATACTCATTACACATCTCACTTAGTAAATAATTTATTCTAAACCCTTCTCCTTGTAAATCCATTCTGAAGTGTCTATGTCTTGATGATTTTGAGTTTATGACCTGGGAGTATCTCAATGAGACCGACACATTCTCAAAGGACACTCAGAGACAAAAGCTGCAAAAAGCATGCAGCACAAAAATAAGTTATAACAAGTATATTACAGACAGTGTAGCAACTAATTCAAATTAGAACAGAAATCGAGCTAAGTAGTTCTCGGGAGTAGGGATAGCATATGCAACAAGACTTCAGTTAGATAGGACAGGAGAGCAGTGATTACAGTGTAAACAAGTACAGTATGCACTGACTTAGTCGAACAACTGGCTTGTTAACAGTGTGCATTGGATATTTATATACCTGAGTCTAAACATATATATTTACATAGTCCAAAGCAGTTTGTTAAGACAAGTAGATGTTGATTATCTTGGTTTTATATATGTATAACTGGCATTCTGAAGAAGCAAAGATTAAGGGAGTTGGTGATAAAACTAGATAACATATTGCATGGAACTGAATTACAGCTGCCCGAACAGGAACAAAGGAGATGAGATCTGAGTGTTTTTTTGCCGAAGGCAGAAAGTATATTTTTGTGGAGATACATGTAACACTGTATTTCCATGTCAGTTGTTTGAGACTGGGGTGTTTTTGAGAAACCTGCTAGAGGAGTGAAGTTCCTGGGTGGGGATGCACTAGATAACAAGAGAGTTTTAGAATGAACATTTGGCTGTATGGTATAGGATGGAATGTTTTATTATCTGGGTGGACATTGTTACTTGCTCATTTCAAGTGTTATTTCTTATGAGGGACAGGTAGTGATGTAATGTTGGGGGGGGGGGGCTGGCTGGAAGCAAATCATAACACACAGTAGTATTCCAGTTATAATTTGCACGTGAATGAACAGCACAGATTTGTAAACAGAGAAAAGCAATATAAAAGATTTGGTAAGAGATCAGCAGTTGCAGTGGTTAGATGTACATTGGAGCTTAAGAATAATTTTGTTCAGTACAGACTGCCTAATTTGCAGTTGTAGTGGAGACTTGTTACTTTACAGATGTTTGGTTTAAATTTGAGTGCCAATTTGTAAATGTGGTTAATATTTTTAGTGTGAAAATAACTATTGGTGTTTAATTATTATCCAGTATAGTAGCTTGATCTGTTTCTAGGTTTTGGCTAAGTCTAGCTGGAAAAGCATTATTTGTTATAGTATTAAATTTAGTCTTGAATGGTGTGAGCAGGTTTGTGTGCTATAAAATGATGGCTGAATGTTATGGGTGATATGTCTGACTGATATGGAAATAGCCGGATGGAAATGTTACCTCTATACTTCATATTACAGAAGCTGGGTGACAAACTGAAGACAAATCTTTGTGAAAAATAGGGTACAAGGATTGACCCAAGATGGAGTATCTATAGATGGAGATAAAAAAGACGATGGTTAATTTAACCACCTAACTGATTTGAGCCTGATCAGCCAGGTAAGTAGTAAAACAGTTTCAAGAATTAGGGAACAGATTAAAGGATGTAAAGTGGCAGAGAAGGAAAGTATGATTTGCCATGTCAAATGCTGTTTGGTAGATCAAGAAAAATAATCTGATTAGCCAAGCTAATTGCAGGACACTCAATAAAAGGCACAATGAGAGAGTAAAATCAGCTGTGTTTTGTGGGCTATAAAGGCAACACCCTGTACATTTGTGTCTCTATGTTTCCTGAAGAGGAACTATTACTACTTCAGGTACACGAGGCTTTGACCTTGACTCGGAAATCATTTATTCATTTATTTATTTATTTATTTGACATTTGTTGACTGGGAGTGTCTGACTGAGCAGAAGTGCTTTTTCAGCAGAGGCCCAGGGAGAAAAACTCCACAGTAAAACAATAATTATTTGCAAGCAGACAATAATGAGAGAGTACATCAAAGAAAGTAAATATTGTAAGTTTCAAAATATATACAGTAGGTTTCACAATAGTTACATGCTAGAAGGGTAGTAAAATAATGTACAAGTTTCACAATTTATACATGCTAAAAGGGTAATAATTCTATGTAGATTTTACAATGTGAGCAATAGTAAGCATTTGCACACATTGTACACATTGCAAGGATCCCAGGATTATAATATTTTAACCAGTCATGGAGAAAGTGTGGTATGCTGCATGCACTTGCTGATATGGGCCACTATTAAGGCATATGAGCATGTCCAATAGGGATGGTTGGGGAGTTAGGCGGTATGATGCCTATGGGAGGACCAGGGCTGTGATAGACATCTCCATCTAGTAACAAAAGGAACAGCATGAATTTATAATGTGGTAAATTTTAGTGGACATTTGGGGTCTAAGGCATTTTACAAAGAATGAAAGAAGGAAGGGGTATAATGCAGAAAAAAACTAGTGTGCATTCGTTAGTGGAAGTCACTAAGCTGAATATTTGTCAGTATTATTACAGACCATAGCAATTTATCTTCTATCTCTTAAATGTGGAACACTTTCCAATAAGTTTCATTGAGAAGCTTATTGCATGGTTACAATCTGTTATTTTATATTTATTCAATAAAAATTGCAAGAAAAACTGTGTGATATCTTAATCCTCCTGTAATGGAGGCCCATGGAAAATGTACAAATAATCCCTTATTGACATACAGTGTTTTAGCTACATGGCATCTGGATACCCATAACTTTTTGCTTTTTAAGTTTTATGAGTACATTCAGGCCAAGACATGCTGAACAAATATGTTTATAGGAGATTCTTTGAATGATGTAATAGGTTCATAGGTGGTTACTAGGCACATGGAAGCCATTAAGGAGCCTAGCCAATTTTCCCAATTGTCCCTGAGCACTGTCTGGTTAAATGACTTGTTCAGTTTAATGCAGCAGTCAAATGAAGGCTGGGGGAATCCAGCCCTCTACCACAGGAATCCCCTTATTAACAACTTATAGCCTTAATCCTCTGTGCCAACTGCCACACTAATCCTAAGTTCCAACTGCCAGACAAATGCCAATCTGTCTATAAGATTTAGTGTTATTTACCATGGATATTTGTTAAAAAATATTGACAAATTACCAAATCTTATGTTGGTCTCTGAGTTCAGCTTCCCCTAGCTGGTCCCTCAGACCCAGGCCTCTAATTGAAAATGGGTCATCTGTCCATAGTCAGGGCTTCATCCATCTACATCACATGTCTGAGTTGTTACAAGGAACATATTTCAAGGAAAATCTCAACAAGAGGGTAGTGTAATTTCTTATAAGCAAACAGATAACTAGGTGTAACAAAGGTGTTCTTACAAATAGTGCAAAATTTGAAAAGGAGTGGTACATCAAGACATTAGCAATACTTAGCTTAGTAAATTGGGTCTGTTTAATTTATAATGTATACTTCAGGCTATTTAATATAGCTCTGCAGATACTGTCAAAAATAACTACATATATACATACATACATACATAAATAGATAAATATATAGGTACATAAATAAATAGATAAATAAATAGATAAATGCATACATACATACAATAGACACCATAAGCAGTAGAACTAGAAAAATCACTCACTTTGCTGACGTAAAGTATAATGTCTATGCTATTCAGGGGAGAAACACAGTTGTACAGGTCACATTGAACAATGACTGCACAGTATTTCAGGGAATGGCCAAAGTGGCAGGGAACGAAAATATTTTGTTGTTATCATAAAAGAAATGTCTGGGCTCTTTGAGGGAGCAGATGCACTTTGCAGAAAGTCATAATTAATAAAGACTGCCTCACAAGCAGTCCAGGAATGGCTAAAGGAGCTACTGTAAAAGAAAACATCCAATATCAGCTAATACAAAATTCTGCAGCCCAGTTACTTACAGGGTTATCATGTTACCACCAAACTACCCCAGTTTTGCATGAGCTTTACTGGCTGCTTATATATCAGTAGATTACTTTTAAGGTTTTAACTCTGGGATGTCTATGCCTAGTTCTACAGGAGTTGTGTCATCTGCTAAATCTTCTCAAATTATAGCCATCTTGTTCCCTGTGCTTAATACTAGAGGCTGTTGGCACTTCTAGCGAGAGAGGCTTGAATCTTCTGGATTTTGGTCCTTTTCTTATTAAGGACAACTCCTCAGAAACATGTCACCATGGTGGATGATGGATCTCCCTCACTGTAAGTAGATTTAAGTGTTCCTTAAAGTGTTATCTGTGTGATTTGTCAAAATACTGATTTTCTGATTGTATGATCATCTGTTTACTTAAGCACTTTATTTACTTCACTGTATTTTACTTCTGTAGCCAGCTTGCTTTTTTGTCTGTTGTTTTATAATATTTAGTTATGTTTAGGACAACGTTGTATATCTGTTATTTTAATTTACTCTTGTTTAGGTTCAGGCACGTTAATCAACATGAACTCAAACTTCAGCTGTTGAAATGGAGAAGAAAATGTTTGCAGAAGGTCACATTTAATAACTATTGTTCAAGTATTTGAGGGAGTAGATGAGGTGTACTCGAGTTATTGGGAGATTCTGGGGAAGTGGGCACCACTTGTATAGTGAACTCAGTAAAGTAGGCACTTGTTCATACACTTATAAACCTTATTTAACCTGACCATTCTTTGTCACTACCTTTCTTTGTATCTTTTTTGGTAGCTCATTTTTTCTTCTTCTTTCAGCAACCTACTTTATTATCATCTCTTATGTGTGGTAACAGTAATGCATGCTATTTAACTGTTTCTGTCTTATCATATCCAATTCAGTTGGCATCAGCCATTTTTAACATGCCAGACTCAAGCAAAGTTATTAAGGACTCAGTCAGTGTCAGACACAAAATGAAAATATTAAACTGCATCTGACTGTTGTCAAGATATTGTGCCATAGTCTATAACACATCTATGTCAAACATTCTGCTTGTTGCATGGGTGGGGCCAATTACCTGAAAAACTGTGTTATATATGGCTATCTTTCTTGTTTCTGTAACTTTTTATACACGTGTTACTTTAATTATAAGTATTCTGTTGTAGTAATGTTGTATTTACCAGATAAATAATGTGTACTATACTGCTTATTGATTTATTTTACTTCTGTTGTTGTTAATATTTAGGCAGTATTGTGGCTTGGATCATTTTGTTTCCTGTAACTTCCAAAAATGGGACTGACTTGGTCAGAAAACTCAGTTAATAAAACATAAATAAAAAGTAATAAAATAAAACACTTTAGATAGTTAAAGAACAGCTGAGAAAATTAAAAAAATGACAGTACTTTCTCAATCAAATAGTGACCAGTCCTGGTTACAAAGATAGTAGGGATATTCTCACATTTCTTTAAAGACAGAATACAAGTTTATCTGCAATCATAGATGAGTTTCATTTATGGCAGACAGCCAGCTGTATTTTCAAATGAGATATTATTTATTGAAATAAAGTATCTGATTAATTACAACTATGATTGATGAACAGCAACAGGGGGTTATCTTACATCTTCTCTTATATTACCTTCCACACTAAGCAGCAAAGTAATTAGAGGGACTTCATGTAGAAAATGCTGGAGTTTTTTGGGTGGCATAACAGAGATCATACAGCATATGGGAAGATCGATTGATATAAAAGCTACTGAGTCAGTGGTTTGATAACTAACCAGCTATGTACTTTCTAGGCCCTCCTAAACTTAAGGAGTACTGTGAAGAAATTGCTGAAGTTTTTAGGAAGCTTACAGGATACAGGGGTAAAGTAAACACCTCATTATGTGATTTTAGATTTACAAATAAAAAATGTCTAAAGAGTATAAATAAGTAATTTGTTAAGGCAATGATTTGCAGAACAGTAAAATATATTATCACTGGTGGTATATGACAACCTCTCACCTAGCACTTAGTCATGACTTTCTTAGTGGACCCCAGGTAAATGAAATGCTCATTACGCAGTGTATGTAAAATGTGAATATATGTATTTGATTAGTTAGTTTTACTTTGGTAGTCTTGTTATGTACCATTTATAGGGTTTCAGAGGGCGTTCATTTTAACAAATATTTAAGTGAATGTTCACAAGCATGTTTTAATTACAAGTAGTATAACTACAAAAAAGTCCTGAAATTTGTAAATTAATTGTAGCCAGCTAACTTAAAAAGAGTTCTATCAGAGTACAATTTTTCAAAACTGTCAGAAATTGCTGCATGCATGTATTTCAGTAAAATTTCCAGATGAGAAACAACATTGTAAGTTCAATTATTTTCAGAAGGAAACCTGACAAGTGAGAATTAAGAACCTGTCAAGTTTTATTCATATTATAGCTGTATTTTAAACAAAAGCAGAACATAACAGCTTCCTTCAGAAATGGAAGAGTGTTTACTGAATGCAACCCTAAGTTCATAGAATTCAGAATGGCACATACTTTATGGCTCCTTCATCTGTTAAAACAAGAAATGTAACTGCCTGAAATTAAAGCAAAAACATAGATTTTGTGAGGATGGGAGCAAACATGGTACAATGATTTCTCCTCCATAACCCTTAACTAAAGATAATAAATGTGAGACTATACTGCATTAGAGACAGACAGAAATTTGTTTTACTCTAAAATGAATAATCTCTTTTATCTCTGTGGTAGTTTAGCCTCAAAAATGAATATAGGGGGTGAGTGGTGGTAGCCACATACAACAGGGGGTAGAATAGGATGAAAGTCCATGTAAAAAAGTTAAGTATGGGGGTCTATATTATCTTATCGAAGAGGCATTACAGCAAATGCCTCTTCATCGACCTGTAAAGAATGAACCGCCAGTTCCACGAACAGCCGATTCAGCAATTCTTTTCCTAGGGAAAAAATCGCTTGGTAATTAGTGTAAATTAGCCCCTTTCCCCACTGTAGTGTGATCTCGGACTTAGTATATTTAGTTAGGGGGGTGAGGGGGCAAATGTTTGTAGTGATGTCGCTGAATCGGCCATTCGCGGAACTGATGGTTTGTTCTTTAGGTGTTGATGAAGAGGCATTCGCTGCAATGCCTCTTCGAGAAGACAATATAGACCCAAGTATGGTATAATTTGTACAGATATATTGCTTTAATATTTATTTATTTATTTATTTATTGACTGACATTTGATTACTGGGAAGGTCCAAATGGGTAGAAGCCCATTTTCAGCGGTGGCCCGGGGAGAAAAACTCCAAATTATTACAAAACATTATAAGAACAATAATTTTCCAGTCTTCAAAAATAAAACAAAAACATTTGCTGTTTATATAATTATAACAAATTAGACATAATATAAAAGTATTGGTTAGGAATAGATACAAAGTATATGATGATCATTTAATATTTAGAGAAATTTTAGACAGTTTGTAGAGAAATTAAAGGTAAGTTAGTGCAATACAAATAGGAATTGCAATATGATGTGAGACAAAAATAGGCTTATGGTATATCTAGAGAGAAAGCCAGAGAAGAGAATTAGATAGCAGTAAAGAAGTAAGCAAAGAAGAGAGAGTAAGGGGGTATAAGGAAAGAAAATATACTTGTTCACATTTAGGGAATTAAATTATCCTGATTTTGAGCAAGAACAGAGCCAGATTTTAGCTAGGA